>NW_027491989.1:0-292500 GCF_021521415.1 Bidens hawaiensis | reverse complement strand
AGCGTATTCGTAAAAATATTTGGAAAAGGAAAGGATATGGGGCGTCGTTAAAAGCTTTGTCATTAGGGAAATCTCTTTCTACCGGTAATTCAAAAAGTTTTTTTGTACGACAAACAAATAAGTCCTAAAATATAAGTCCTAAAATATCGGAATAATCAGAATGGATTTTACTAAAAAAAAAAAAAAAAAGTCTCAGTAATTTGTTAATATCAAAGTTAATCTAAAATGAACAATTGGCAGTCCCTATTCTAATCAATATGAAATAGACCCTTCATTTTAGAAAAGAATTCTTCTGTTTTCGGAAAAAAGAAGAATCAAGAAAAAAATACAAAATTTTTTCTTTCTTTTTAGTATATTTTCACTCAAATTTTGGTGGTGGGGAGTCTTCTTTTCCCCATCGACCTTTACAATTACAAGAATGAAAAATTTTTCTGTTTTTCGGGAAGGCCAGATATAAGATTTTTAGTTCAAATTAATGACGTGTTGAAACTAATTCATTCCATGTTAAAAATTTTTGAATAACTTTCTGACTTCTTAATTTATTTATTACTTAATTTATATTATTTATTTCTTAATTTATTTATTATATGTTAATTTATTTACGATATGGATAATGAGTTTTCTATATATCGATATCTCCAATTTTCAGTCCAATCAAAAAAAGAACTTAATTTGTGCACTATTTTGTACAAAAAATGTGTCAATTTGGAGTAATCTAAAATAGACATATTTTCAATTCATTGAAATTTTTTTTTTCAATTTATGAAATTAGATAAACCATAAAGAATGACAAAAAAAGTAAATAAAATGAAATAAAATGAAACTAATGAACCTTCAAATTGACTTTTGAACTCATTTTTTTATCATTTACTAATTGAATCTTTACTAAAAAAACTGATTTGGTTGAATTGACTTGTTCAATCTTGATCTCGACGATTGAATATAAATAGGCTATTATGAGTTCGAGCAAGCCGCTATGGTGAAATCGGTAGACACGCTGCTCTTAGGAAGCAGTGCTAGAGCATCTCGGTTCGAGTCCGAGTGGCGGCATGCCATCTTCTAAAAGATATCCAATAGATCCTATAATAAAAAAAAAATCCCATTTCTTTTTCTTAATTAATATAGGGGATCCCCCCCGCCCTTTTTCATTTTTATGATATTTTCAACTTTAGAGCATCTATTAACTCATATTTCTTTTTCTATTGTTTCAATTGTAATTACACTTCATTTGATAACCTTATTGGGCAATGAAATAATAAAACCATATGATTCATCAGAAAAGGGGATGATAACTACTTTTTTATGCCTAACAGGATCATTAATCACTCGTTGGATTTATTCAGGCCATTTCCCCCTAAGTGATTTATATGAATCATTAATTTTTCTTTCATGGAGTTTCTCCCTTATTCATATAGTCCCTTATTTCAAAATAAGAAAAAATGATTTCACCACAATAACTGCCTCAAGTACTATTTTTACCCAAGGCTTTGCTACTTCGGGTCTTTTAAATGAAATACACAAACCCACAATATTAGTACCTGCTCTACAATCGGAATGGTTAATAATGCACGTAAGTATGATGATATTGAGCTATGCGGCTCTTCTTTGTGGATCATTATTATCAGTAGCACTTCTAGTCATTACATTTAGAAATCTTTTTTATAGTTCTAAAAGTAATAATTTATTAAAATTAAATGCATCATTTTCATTTGGTGAAATCCAATACAAGAATGAAAGAAACAATATTTTGAAAAAAACTTCTTTTTTTTCTGATAAGAATTATTACAAGGCCCATTTTCTTAAACAATTGGATTATTGGAGTTATCGTGTGATTAGCCTAGGATTTGTCTTTTTAACCATAGGTATTCTTTCAGGAGCAGTATGGGCTAATGAAGCATGGGGATCATATTGGAGTTGGGATCCAAAGGAAACTTGGGCCTTTATTACTTGGATCGTATTCGCAATTTATTTGCATACTCGAACAAATAAAAATTTGCAAGGAGCAAATTCCGCAGTTGTGGCAACTCTAGGCTTTCTTATAATTTGGATATGCTATTTTGGGGTCAATCTATTAGGAATAGGGTTACATAGTTATGGTTCATTTACGTTAACCTCTAGGTAAATTAAAGAAAAGTTATTACGAATACAAACAGAATGCAATACGGTGTATATAAAAAATCTTGTCTCAACCGGCGAGAACCATGTGAATCAAGTAGTATAGTGATTCACGCGGTTCTCACAAAGACCAAGCATATTAGGTCAAAATTGAAATTCATATTTTATTTTTACTTTATTTAAAATTTAAGAGAATAAAAATACTTCTTTTTTTTTCATTAGCCAATAAACTCGTAAAAAGGAGTTTTTTTATTTTTTTATTTAATAAAACTATCTATCAAAATAATTAGATAGAATACCTTCGACCTTGTCAACTGATAGTGAAAGAACAAAATCGGGGTACATACCAATGCCTATTACAGGTAGAAAAATGGAGATGGAAACAAATAACTCACGCGGTCCAGAATCAAAAACATAAGAGTTTGGAGTAGTAAATAACTTGTATCCATAGAAAATTTGACGTGACATAGATAATAAATAAATAGGAGTTAATATCATTCCAATTGCCATTACAAAAGTGATGGCAATTTTGGGCATTAAAAGATATTTTTGGCTGGTAATTATTCCTAAAAAGACTATCACTTCTGCAACAAAACCACTCATACCCGGTAATGCAAGGGAAGCCATGGAAAAGCTACTGAACATTGTAAATATTTTTGGCATGGGGATAGCTACTCCACCCATTTCGTCGAGATAAGCAAGACGTATTCTATCATAACTCGTTCCTGCCAAGAAAAAAAGTGCAGTACCAATAAAGCCATGAGAGATTATTTGTAAAATAGCTCCGTTTAGTCCCGTATCGGTTATCGAAGCAATTCCTATAAGTATGAAACCCATATGAGATACGGAGGAATAGGCTATTCTTTTTTTTAAATTACGTTGGCCAGGAGATGTTGAAGCTGCATAGATTATTTGTACTGTGCCTACTATCATCAACCAAGGAGAAAATATAGAATGAGCGTGTGGTAATAATTCCATATTAATCCGAATCAATCCATACGCTCCCATTTTTAATAAAATTCCGGCTAGAAGCATACAAGTACTGTAATGCGCCTCTCCGTGGGTATCTGGTAACCATGTATGTAGGGGTAGAATCGGCAATTTGACAGCAAAAGCAATAAAAAATCCAATATAGAATATTATTTCCAAAGCCACAGGATACGACTGATTAACTGATGTTTCAAAATTTAATGTTGGTTCATTAGAACCATATAAACCGATACCCAAAACTCCCATTAAGAGAAAAATAGAACCCCCCGCCGTGTACAAAATAAATTTTTTGTACATGCTCATAATTAACTAAAATTACAGGGAAAAAAAATAACAAATCACGTTGCCATTAGTTTGGTCTTTAGATACTTCATCTTCATCCACATGTAGCAATTTGAATACGCATGTAACACACACTATCATATCAGCGTCTCTATAGATAGATACTGACATAATTAAGGGGTTTTGATGGCGATCATTATATATATCTTACGTTGTCCAACCTCAATCTCTTCATCTGCAACCGCCCTTCTCTTTGCGAACATCGGCCGTTTATTTCGAAGCATTAACCTTCATGGCTTCATACACACACACAGACAATATGTCAGTATCTATCTATAGAGACGCTGATATGATAGTGTGTGTTACATGCGTATTCAAATTGCTACATGTGGATGAAGATGAAGTATCTAAAGACCAAACTAATGGCAACGTGATTTGTTATTTTTTTTCCCTGTAATTTTAGTTAATTATGAGCATGTATGCAAGATATGTCGTGTGGGAGCTGATCCAGTTCAGGTTACTCTGACTTGGATGCTGATACTGCCTGAAACCTTATATAAAACCCATTAAAAATACGTCACAGCGAGAATTAGTTAAACGAACGAAAATAATGATATTCTCTTTGTTATATGTAGTTAGACCACACATTGCATATTATATATAGCATGTTTGATTCGTTTAAATTCAAATACCCGCAGAATATATAGTAAATAAAAAATCGTTTCGTGTGATGAAGACCTCAGGAAGTCGTTCTTAAGGTTGGCATATCATGTGGCGGTTGTGTTGGGGTTTTGAGGAAAGTTCTTAGCAAAATAAAAGGTTTGTTATTCGCCGTTGTTTATATCTAATAAAATGATGCCTTTCTGGTTATTAATGTATTCAAAACTTATGTAAACTTCAATCTTTCATTCATTATATTACAACAATAATATAATATAAATTGTGAAATTACAGGAATTACCTGAGAATAAGAGAGGTGTATCAACAGGTTAAGGAATTGTGATAGAAAGACGACAAGAAGGTTGGTTGTGGGAGTTGGAGTCGAGTCTTTTTTCACCTTTGTAAGTGTTAAAAACTGTTTTTACTTCATTTTTTCATTAATCAGAAAACCAGGTCTTTTAAGACAAATGTTTGTTAATGCAGTAACTCGCAAATGTTTTGGACAACAAGAAAGGGAGGAGCGTGAAGCTTTACTTTCTTTTGTAACTAGATGCGGTTCTGCAAACGGGATCCAAAACCAGGAAGAAACCTTTTCGGTCAGGTCAATAGTCAACTGGTTGTTTCACTGCCGCAACGCGGCGGGTCTAATATTATTATTATTATTATTTATAAATTAATATTTTCGTCTGATTTTGTGCAACAGAGGTTGTACATCACGCTTTAAATGTGTGTATAGTGGTGACATCATTTTGATGATCTGGTTACTACCATCTGTCCCTATGCTTATACGTGTCCCTGTGCCATCAATTTAAATGTGT
Source organism: Bidens hawaiensis (assembly GCF_021521415.1). NCBI lineage: Eukaryota > Viridiplantae > Streptophyta > Magnoliopsida > Asterales > Asteraceae > Bidens > Bidens hawaiensis. The sequence goes on along the minus strand of NW_027491989.1, from coordinate 287,635 downwards.
GTATTTTGGTTTTGTTGGTTGAATATGAACAGGTGAATTGCTTTGAATAATCTATCACAATTCCTTATTGATTATTTGTGTTTCAGGTGTATTTTTTCAAGCTGTGCTAGATTGCTATTTCATTTAACTCAGGTTTGTCTCGCCTACATCTTCGTTTTCGTTTTTTTTTTCTATTGTTTACTGCACGATTAAGGTAGCATTGTGAATGAGACTAAAGTTGTAATGTTACTGCACAAAGATGATATCAACATTCATTTTTACTTGCTCATTTGATAAAAAGTAGAAAAATCATTTTAAGATATTGTTAATTAGTCTGTTTACTAACTGGATACAATAAAATTATAATGAATTATTTTCTTACATAGTAAGCAATATAAGAAAACTTCATGATGCATTTTTATTGTTATTTTAACAAGTTATTAAAAAAATTGATGCTTTTGACCCGTTTCATTTTGCCATTTGCCTTCAGTTGTGTATGGTTGCATACTGTTTTTGGTGCATTAATGCTTACAGATTGCATTAGTTATATAGCACACACATGTGTGAATTAGAAAGAAAAACACATTTCAGTTTTGACTTCTAAAGGTTAAACTATGCATTTTTTTTGGCAGATACGGGATTTACTAGGGGGATGAAATGTAGTAGTTGAAGGGAAGACTAACTGAACCAAGATTCGGGTAACGAGTCAAATATGACAACTTTTTGTTCGGTCATAGTTTAGTTGACCTGAAACATGGAAACCATTGTATTTTAATTCATGCAAAAAACCTATGTTCATACGTTAATGTTTTTAGCATTTTTGCGGGGCAACGCACGCGGGTCAAACTCATCTACGCCACATCGCGGCGGGTGAGCCCACTAGTGTACTAAACAAAAGCCCTGTGGTTAATTCGTTAACACCAACAGATTTTATCAATTGAATTTGTTGTGGTTCTTAGTCAAATCTGTTGATGTTTGCATCTGTTTATATTAAATTGGTTATGGGTTATGTTGCGAGTTGTTGGGTAGCCTAGCTGGTTAAGCCATCTAAGTCACGGGGGGCAGGTCGTGGGTTCGACCCCCAGCTACCCCAGATTTTTAGGTTTTTTTAATTTTCTATTTAATCATTTAATAAATATAATATGAATAATAATAATTAATCAAAACCATTTTAATGAAAACCGACTTTATAATACTTGTTTTTCTCACTTTTCGTTCGTGTATATACGTATATATAAGCATATATGCATATAAATATAAAATAACTTAAAATCTAATATTTGGAATTTTGAATATATATACAAAAACCAAGTAAACTATATATATATATATAGGGAGAGGATCATGAGAGAACTCCATTTTATGTAGAGGACTAGAGAACTAATAATGAAATATTTTTAATTTAATTAAAATAAATATTTTTAAATTTTTTTTCTTTTATCCTTCTAATATGTTATTCTTCACCACAAAAAAATAAAAATAAAAATAAAATAGAAAAAAAATTAACGAGTAATGTATATATGCAATACACCGACTTTTTTTAAAATGCATATGTGCAATAGTGTGCATTTTGATATTTAAAATAGTGTTGAATAACATATATATAGTTGTTTGTATTGTTTATTTGCAATAATTTTATATTATATACAAAAATTAAAAAAAAATCGATATAGTGCATATGTGCATTAGTGTTGTATTACATATATGCGATAATGTGTTTTGCATACAATTATTAGTGTCGTATTTGCATATATTCAATAGTGTGTATTGGATAATGCAATTGTGTTGTATTATATGCAATAAAACACTATTGTATATATGCAATAGACATTAGTTCACATATGCACTACAGTACTACACCGACAAGTTTTTTTTTTAGTATCAATATCATCTTATTAGAATGAGGAAAGAAAAAAAATCACAAAATAATTTTTTTTAAAATAGTTAAAAATAATTCTTTACTAGTTCTTTCTTTAAGAGGAATTCTCTCTAGATCCCACCCCTATATATATATATATGCGAGAAGTAATTATAACCCTTGATTATGTTTGATCTATGGTTTATAATCAACATGGCAATATTGTAATATTGAGCTTAGTCATTTTAATGGCATTTAAGACAAAATGGTATATTAGTCTTCTTCTTTATAGAAGCCAGGTTTTTTAATTTTGACTATCATAATTAAATCCCAAATTTTTAGCCAACATAATATCTTAATGTCAAACATTCCAAAACTTATTTAACCAGAAAGAAATCGTCACATGCCTGATGCCTAGCTACAAATTATTCATAAATCTCCATTACTTTGTTAAAAGTGTTATCTAGTAAATGATTAAAGTTTTTTTCGTTACTTTTTTTATTATTGATGGAATAATTGATTTCAGAAAAAACAATTTCAATGTTTTATGACCTATATTAAAATATCGATTGGTAATCTATTGATTTGGGTTTGGGTTTCAAATTAGGGTTTTCTATGTTAAAAATTTATTATATTAAGAATAAAAGTACCGTTGAATTATGATATATTGTATTTCGTAATAAAAATTAGTGCTTTCTACTTACAAATATAATTAATGAAACGATAACAATGTTATAGTTCAACGTTAACTTTGTTACGTTGTTTTGGAGTAACCTAAAACATTGTTTGTTATTAATTATTATTAGACGTTTATTTATAGCGTGGGACTAATTTTGTTATTTGTAAGAGTAGCTTTTGTTGTTTTATAAACATGTGTAGGTAGTTCTATAAAAGTGAAGATAGTGATTAGGTGATATATATTTGCATGTGTAGGTAGTTATTCATTCCATGTAATGATTATGATACATACGTATAGGTTTCTATTTATATGTGCAGGTTGTTATTTGTATGTGTTGCTTCTTGTTACTATGTGTATTCTGTAACCTGAAGGTTGTAACAATTATGTGTAGGATAATATGTGCATTATATTAATAGGTGCGATCTGCTAATATGTGCATTCCGTAATTTCTAAGTTGTAGCTATTATATATATGTGTAGGTTGCTGTTTGTATGTGTTAGTGCTTGTTTAGATGTACATTATGGTAGTGTGTAAGATTATATATTTAATGTGTGTAGGCAGATCATTCGTGTGAGATTATTGTGGAGATTATTTGTATATGTAAACCTGCATAAGTACAACTGTGTATGAAACTTATCTGTTATGTAGGATGCTATGATTATTGTGGAGTACATATATTAGTTTTAAGTATTGTGTAGGATTATTTTTTGTTGTGTAAGGTAGTGACTATTTAGTTATGTATGGATTATTATTGGTTGTGTATGTAGTAACTATGAAACTGTGTATGACTCTTATTTGTGATGTAGGATGTTATGTATATTGTGTAGGAAAATTATTAGTTATGTATGTATAAATTATTTCTCCTTTAAAATGATGCAACTCTTGACCGAATTTTATATATGCACGGGCAATACTTTGTGTAGTAGTTGGTTATGATTTAAATAATATAAAAAGAAATTTGACATGGTTGTGTAGGACAAATATTATTATTCGAAAATATTGAATATGGTGATTCATATTATTTTGATAACATTGAGATAATCAATAAATTAGTTTTGAAAAGAAGAAAATCAAGAATTAACAATGGTAATTAAATATAATAAAATCCAAATAATTATGATTAGTAACTTTCTAATAACATTTATTAGTTACCAAAATAACAAAACTAGGTAATTTACTAATACACCCTTCTAATTAAATAAACTGAAAATAGAAAAGAAACTATATGATTGGTTGGAATTATTTCTCACATTTTTTGCATTAATATCACTTCTCTCTTGAACCTAAACTTAGGGGAGAGATATTTTGAGAACGTTGATAAGTTGTAAGAACTTTAAGAACTAAATATGGATCACACATTTAATTAAATGAGTATGGAATATGTGGCTGGGAATAAATCTGATTAAAAAATTAATCATGAGAGAAAATAAATATTTTTGATAATTACACAAGTTTAAATGTTAGTTACACATGTGTAATAAGTCGATTCGGCGTGTAAAGAAATACTGTATTTTTTTTACGTTACTTACACTTACGTATTACATATGTGTAAAAACAAATTCAATTTTTTTTTGTTAAGTTGTGTTCTTTTGAGTTTTTAAAACTTAAAATAGTTTTCAAAAGAAATTAAACACACACACACACACACACATATATATATATAACTAAAAGGAATAATTTTCAAGATATGTTTTCCTAAACCAAACTAAGTATTTTAATTAATAAATCTTTATATACAATATTATAATATTAACTTAATAATGGTTATCGAGTTGTCGTAATCAATCTTGTACTTTACTTAGTGTATCCGTATTTCTCTTTGTTCTTTCTTAGGCTTTAACATTCACATGTGATTTCTCGCATTCTTAATATCCCAATCACCTTTGTTCGTCTATTGAGGTGAGTACCACATTCCCTTATTTACTTGTTTTCAACGTTTTGGAGACATATGCGTCAACATATTATTTCTTATTTATATACTCAAACTGCAACTGTTATCATATGTGCAAACAAATTTTATACCATACTTGTTACGTGCTTACATGCTTATTGTGAATTGCATTCGGAGAGGTCCAACATAATCTCAGAATAGTATGATCATACAACAGTCTTCATAGCTTCGTGATTTTCGACATCTCAGTTATCTTTGCTCATTGATTAAATTGCTTATCTCATTTGACCTGTTGCAATACTTATATTTTATATATTATATGTACATTAAACTGGTGTGTTGCTCATTCAACCTTGTTTTGACAAATATACTTTATTTTCAACACATATGCATGTCGTCATATGATGTGAAGTTAGTTCAAGTTTGGAAGATCACTTATGGAATAATGTTAGAAAAATTAAATGAGACAATTGTTTATGGTTTTTACACTATTTGTTTTTGTTTGGATATTGTATGGAATATTTATTTTATTTGAATTTAATAAATTGATATTGAAATTTCCAATATTGTATAACAGTACCTTGAGAGCTGTAGGCAGTCAACTCACACCCTGCTATTTCCGCCATAGGTTGGGGTGTGACAATCATCGCTGACTCCGACAACAATTTGGGTGACAGAGTGTACTAACCAAACCCGAGAGTGGTGAATTAATCCCTACATCCTGCGGACTGACGTTTCGTTCGCGATGACTTCATATTGTTAATTGAGAGAGGAATTGAAAGATAGAGATTGGCGAGTAGGTGATTATAATGAATGAATTGGTTGGATGATCGTTGGTGATGTGAATGTGTGATCGATGTAAATGGAAAATAAATTAGGGATACAAATAAATGAATGACTGATTTCAACGATTAAACCATATTTTTGTAAGAAGCTTTTGCCCTAATTCACATGTTAACCAAATGTACGATTCTCTTTTTTAACTCACTTGTTACCTTTGCGCTCAATCTCACTGTGATAACCAATATCTCAAATATCGGTCCATAACCGATATCTGATATTTTTCCACACTAACTGTTAGTGTAAGGCCCCGTTACCGGTAGCCCTACTTTCGTGTTGGATTTACTCATAAACGCAGTTCTAAATATCAGAGTTAATTAAAACATTCGCGGAATATAAAAGCTTTCATAAAACTTTTCATAACAAAACACGTCTTGTCTTAAAACATACTTTTGTCTTTCAAAATAAACGAAACATTAAACTTAAACGTCTTGAGTCTTCCGATGCCAGCCTCTTATTCAGTGCCACGTGTCTCCTCAAGCGAGCTGCCTCATCCTACTCACCTGCGTGCATACTAAAAGTCAGCTACGCTGAGTGAGTTCTAGTTAATCATACACTATACAATACACATAAACTTATATTCTTTCATTCATACTTTCATACTTTCTTTTGTATTAACTTACTTTCATATCTTACGTTATAAAGAGCATTACGCCCTACATTCCTCGAGTATTATTAGGGCTCGGTACCTTCCTTCCTCGAGTATTATTAGGGCTCGGTACCCTCCTTCCTCGAGAATTATTAGGGCTCGGTACCCTCCTTCCTCGGGTATTATTAGGGCTCGGTACCCTCCTTCCTCGGGTATTATTAGGGCTCGGTACCCTCCTTCCTCGGGTATTATTAGGGCTCGGTACCCTCGTTCCTCGAGTATTATTAAGGCTCGGTACCCTCTTTCCTCGAATATTAGTAGGGTTCGGTTCCCTAGTTCTCGAATATTAGTAGGGTTCGATTCCCTCTTCGTTACCATACAACCATACATCATACCTCGAGTATTATTAGGGCCCGGTACCCTCTTCGTAACCATACAACCATCCTTTCCTTCTTTTATTAACTTTATCACATTCATACACATAAGCATACATATCATACTTACCTTATACTTAGCGTTACAACCTGACAGTACGTGCAATATCCGAAGATCGTTCACGTACCGTCAAGCCATCATTCATACATATCACATCATTCACATAAGGCATACACTTATCTCTTAGGATAAGCGTATTAACAAACATATCGAGTATGCACACAACCCCGAAAACATAACACATAATTGGGGCTAGAAACTCACCTGAACACGGTTACGTTCACCGTTAATCGTAATCCCTTTCTTCAGTTGTGCACGGCTGACTGTATAACAAGTATACATATCAATTAACTATCACTACTCATATCATCTTTCTAGTCTTAACTACTACCCACAACGAACGGGGGTCCGGGGGCAGCGCCCCTGGCAGCGGGGTCTAGGGGCGGCAACCCCTAGCAGGGTCCAAGGGGCAGAGCCCCTGGCTGGGGTCGAGCTGCCAGGTCAGCTTGGAAAAATTTTATTTACATTAACTGTCTTAACACATTTTCCATTAGGTTTTTAATTTATTTTCTAAGCGAACTTAACTTTAGGCGAAGTTATCAGTTAGGCGAACTTGGCCTTAGGCGAAGTTACCAGTTAGGCGAACTTGGCCTTAGGCGAAGTTACCAGTTAGGCGAACTTGGCCGTAGGCGAAGTTAAGCTTTGAAGGCGAAGTTAAGCTTTTGCAGGCGAAGTTGTTCAGGTCAGCTACGGGTTTGGTTTTTATCAAGCATTTTGGCGATTTTAAAACCCTTGTTATGGTTCGACATCACCCCCTACGTTCCCTAACCGTTTTCGTTCGTATATATATCCCGTATATACTATAAAGCTTGGACCTTTAAGGTAAAAACGTTCAATACAACGTAAACTTTAAAGGTCAAGAACATACCTTTTATACGTTCGGTGTGGTCGCGGTTTGCTTGGTTATCTCGTATATTGAAGATCTAATAATGGTCGGCTTGATTCTTGGTCTCGGATGTCTCTCTCTCTCTCGGCCGAATATGGTGTAGTGTATGTGTGTGTTTTTGAGTGTGTAGAGATTATGATTGAAATGAAATGAGGGTTTAGGGTTTTAGGTTGGTTTAGGGGATATTTATATCCCTTAAAGCACATGGACCTAAGGCCCATTCTCATTTAACCCATTTTAATTAATCTAAGTCCATGATCCGTTCTTTACTCGACATTAATTAATTAATAACGCGAAATCACTAAACGTAACTTTCTTTATTTAACATTATAAATTTTAGGATGTTACAAGTTAGCTTTGTGGCAACGGATGCGCCTCCAACTTATCTCCATTTCCGTATAAAACTCACCCACCCGTAGTGCGGTGAAACCCCAGACGCCCTTAGAATCAAACCGGATATCACAAAGATCCTAATCCTCCTTCACCAGGCCACACATGCCCTCTTCAAAGTGTTATCTGTGAAGATTAAAACCGGGTCTTCATTAGAGAACAACCCAAGTTTCTATGACCAAAATTTAAAAAATCTAAGTTGTTAGACATGCATTATCTACATTTATTAGTGGAGTGAGTTTATCCGATAATAGATTTATTACTTTATTATTCAGGAATAACTTAATAACTAATGAATTGGTTTATAATAATGATAATGTTGGTAATAATAGTAACTGATGATAAGTTTTGTCAAATGATCAAATGACAATTATGTGTCGCGTATCGAAGGCGTTAGACCGCTCCCAATAAATGAAGGAAATTATATACAAACATAAAAAATAATGAAAATTATATACAATGGACGAACATGTTGTTGTGGACGAAATTAACTTAAATCTTGCCGATGTGGACGAAATAAAAATAAATCTTGTCGCTATGGACGATATTTCAACTTATAATAACAAAACCAAAATATTGTCTCCTTGGTACAAATTCATCTCTAATGCGTTTTAAAAGACAAATTTAAAAGACACATTTTCCATGCTTTTAGAATTTGTAGGGATCAAGTAGGAAACATTAAATAACCGTAGAAAACATTAAATATCCGTTTGACAAGACTGCTTTTGAGAAGAAGATTTAGTGAAAAAATATGTACGGGCCCCTCAATATTTTCAAAAATTTGGTCGGATTTTCAGAAATCTTTACACGTGTCAAAAATACTATTGGTTTAAAAATCTGGTCGAATCTTTTCCCAATGTATCGTCTCAGTCCAAATTATATGGATTATTTTGAGAAAATTGAAAGATTTAGGACTATTACACACTTTCTCTCTGTTAAAAAAGAGCTGTATGGAATTTTTCCAAAAACATACCCTCATTTTTTCGTTACATGCAACCCAAATAAAAAAAATAGGCAATTTTAGAATTTGAGGACCAAACTTAGAATTCAATCAAATGACATGATTGGGTGCGGGACGTCTTTTGGGACATCTTAAAGCGAGCTGGGATATCAGCTAAAAAGGAAGCCCCCGTAAACTTCCTTACAGACCCCACGGAAGGGAGATCCACTCTACGACCGGCAGATTTGCTCGTCTTTGGTTGGGCCGGGGGAAAACACGCTTGTGTTGACCTCACATGGGTATCTCCCTTAGCTGGTTTGAGAGATAATGGGTTTGTAGCTGGGCAAGCAATGAAAAGGTTGAAACGAAGAAGGTGGAGAAACATGCTAAAGCCTGTGAAGAGAACCAGTATGTTTTTGTCCCTCTGGCTTTTGATACCTTTAGCTCTTTGGCACCAGAAGCTATCCGTTTCCTAACCAGGGTTCAACGAGTTGTGCATAGCAATGTGTCGACTCCAAAGGGGCAAGGGTATGTCTTTAGCAGGTTAGGGTTTGCAATTCAGAAATGGGTGACGGCGCAGCTTGTTGCCCGTCTACCTGCTATGTTGATGTAATATTTATGTGTGAAATTAAATAAAGAATTTGTTTTTATTTAAAAAAAAAAATCAAACTACATAAACCATTTTAATAACTTTCTTATCAAACTGAAAATCCACATAATAATAAATTTAATAAAAAAATAGATCATCCCCATTCCCCAATCCAAAAGTCCAAAAGCCAATAATAATATAAAAAACCATCTCAGATATAATCATCGACTCTCACTTCTTCATCTTCTTCCTCCAATTAGGGTTTCATCTCTCTTCCCAAATTACCCCTTCAATCCTTCAAATTACCCAAATTAACCCTTAGATCCAACTCATCTTCAAACCCAAATCAAGAATTGACCCACAAACACTAGATCCAAGAATAATTAAAACCCCAACCATGGTTGGTGGTACAACTCAACAACAACAAGGTTCTCAATTGACCCATCAATCATCTGAGGAAGATGAAGTCTTGAAAAGAAACACTGATTCTGTTTACTTTCTTGCTTCACCCTTAACCTGCAAAAAGGTAACTTTTTTTTTTATTTTTTTATTTAGATCTTTGATCGGTGTGATTGGAATTAGGGTTTTTGATTTGGGATCTTGAGATTATTGTGTTTTGATTTGAAATTTGTTGGATCTTGATTTAAAGCTGATTACTTGATGTATTATGCATGTATGCTATGTGAATTTGAATAAAGATTATAACTTTATTAATCTTTTTAGCAGCATGTGGCTAAAAACTAGGCATGAAGTAATCACTTATCTTTTTTAATGATTGCTACATTAGCTGCAAGTTTTATTTTTTTGAAGTTACAAATTTAACAAAAGCTTGTTAGTAGTTGACTCACTTGTGGTGACAACATGTATGTATATGTGTGCATGTTTGACAGGGTTCATAAGGCTATTTTACAAATGAATAGTATGTAAATTTAAATAAAGATTCCAACTTTATTAATCTTTTTGGTAATATATGGCTATTAACTAAGCAGAAAGAAATCACTAATTTTTTTATAATGGTTTGTTTGCTACGTTAGCTGCAATTTGTTATCTTTTTAAAGTAACAAACATAAGTTTATATAATTTGTGATATATGCATACTTGGTGTATCAGTATTATGCATGTTTACTAGGGGTCAAAAAGGTATTTTACAAATTTAAATAAAGATTATTACTTTATTAATCTTTTTAGCGATACGTGTAACGTGGCTAGGAACTAAGCATTAAAAAGTCACCAATCTTTATATTTGTTTGATTGCTACATTAGCTGCAAGTTCTAATGTTTTTAAAGTAACAAACTTGCGATTATAACAATTGTAGTTTATGCATGCTTGATAGGGTTCATAAGGCTATTTCATAAATGACTAATATGTAAATTCAAATAATGATTCTTACTTTATTAATCTTTTTAGGAATATGTGGCTAAGAACTAAGAAGGAAGAAATCACTAATCTTTTATAACTGTTTGATTACTACATTTGCTGAAAGCTTTTATCTTGTCAAAGTAACTAGTTTAAGTTTATATAGTATGTGGTTTATACATACTTGATGTATCAGCATTATGCAAATTTGATAAGGGTCATAAGGCTATTTTACAAATGACTAATATGTAAATTTAAATAAAGATTTTAACTTTATCAATATCTTTAGTAATACGTGGCTTAGAATCAAGCAGGAAGAAGTCACTAATCTTCTATAACGTTGTGATCGTTACATTAGCTGCAAGTTTAATTTTTTTTTGATGTAACAAATTTTAGTTTATATAGTTTGTGGTTTATGTATATTTGATGTATCAGTATTATGCATCTTTGGTAGGGTTTACAAGGCTATTTACAAATGAATAATATGTAAACTTAAATAAAGATTCTATTTTTATTAATCTTTTTAACAATGGGTGGCTAAGAACTAAGCAAGAAGAAATCACTAATCTTTTATAATTGTTTCATCACTAAATCAGCTGCCAGTTTTTATTTTTTTTGAAGTTACAAATTTAACAAAACTTGATAGTAATGAACTCACCTGTGGTGACTACATGTATTGCTTGTTTAGTATCATTTTGTCTAATATCATATCATTTACAGGGAAGCGAGTGCGAGTTTCGCCATAGTGATGCTGCACGGGTCAACCCAAGAGATTGCTGGTACTGGTTGAACGGGAACTGCTTAAATCCAAAGTGTGCTTTTCGTCACCCTGTAAGCATTCTTTTTCTTTATATTATATATATTGGTTGATCTTTATTATTATTGTTATTATTGATTACTAATCGTCATATTTTATTTCAGCCTCTTGACGGATTGCTGAAATCTGACGTGGCGAATCCCATGGTACCCCCTGCATCTGCACCACACGCCACTCCTTATGCTGTACCGAAACAAGGAGTTGCTTGTATCTTCTTCCAAAAGGGTTATTGTTTAAAAGGACCAGTATGCCCTTTCTTGCATGGCCCATCAAATTCAGCCAATAATAAACCTGCACAACCTGGGCCCAATAACACTGTTACCGACCTTTCTAAGATGGCCCAACAGAAAAAGCCCGTTCAAAAGCCTGCTATTGAGCCGTCTAAGATGGCCCAACAGGTAATCCTTCAAAAGCCCGTTAGTCTTCCAACGAGAACCGTTGTTGATAAAAAGATAGCACCACCAGCCCGTGTGGGCCTGCCAGCTGTCATGAATGAACCACCATCCAACAAATCTAACCGTGGTTTATACCATGGTTATCAAGCATCAAACAATGAGAGAGTTTTAAAAGATGCTGATGAATATTCAAGAGAGCTGTCCCCCGGTTTTGATGTTCTTGTGGATAATGAAGTTGAAGATTCCAGTCACTATTATGATGTTGACCATGCTGACCGAGTTGATCGAGATCCGTATCGCGAGCATCGTGACTATGACCGTTATAACGACCGCGATGGCCATTTTGATGTTGACCATCAAGAAAAGCGGTCCTATACTAGAAATGACCGTGAAAATGAGTTGGATTTACGCCAGCGCTTATCAAAGCAACGAAGGGGGTCTGATAACGGTTCGAGGTCTGTTGTCAACCGTGAAAGTCATGCTGACCGGATTGACCGGATGCCGCCAGGGAGGGACAGCCGCTACAACCGCCACGACGACCATCACCGTGTGGATCAGGGATCTCTTAGTAGCAGGCTTAGAGGAAGAATAAAGATTCCGGGAAGGTCGGTTTCTCCTACTAAAGATTCCAACCCAAGGGTAGAAAGGGAAATTTGCATGGAAAGGAGGAATCTTTTAAGGTATTCACCTGAAAGGCGATTGCGGGTCGGTGACCGTTTAAACGATACCAAGTTTGCTGGTCCGAAAAGATTGTCTGAGCTAAAAGGTGGTCGAACCGAACATCAACTGAAAGATGAACAGTTTTCAGGAAAAAGAAAACACGAAAAAACAGAAGACGGAGGATTGTCATTCGAAGGCCCAAAACCGCTTAGTGAGATTTTGAAGCGCAAGCGAGGGGCTAACAATGATAATATTGTCAACAACAACAACAACAATAATAATGTTACTAATAACACGGAAGATGATACTCAAAAGAAGGCGGAGATTGTATCTGCTAACGAAGAGAAACACAACTCGGATGCAGAAAAGGAGAAAGATAAAGCGTTGGATGGCGATGATTCTGTAAATTATGGTGAAGCGGAGGTGGGAAATGAAGTCGACGAAGATGCATTGCTCGATGAGGAGCTGGAAGCTTATGATGAAAACAGAGATGGTGATAATGAGTATGAGTATGAGCAGATGGAAGGTGAAGAAGATTATATGGAAGAAGGTGAAGAAGAATACGTTGATGAAGAAGAATATGAAAATGAAAAGAAAGAGAATGTTGTGTACTCTTTAGAATAAAGATACAAGTCTTCTAGTTGTTTTATTATTTTTACTTCACTTGTATGGTTAATTGTTTTAGATTTTGATTTGTATTCAAGTAATTTACGTTTAGTGGCTTTTTTGGCCAACATCTTTGATCTAAATATGCTTATAATTTTCCTATTCTTTTCTTTTTAAGCAATTTATGTTTTTTAACTTTAGTTTGATTTAACCAAAATGTCTTGCCAGTTACATGGTTGATGGTTCTTTTGGTAAATTTTCTAAGTGTATATACTGTAGTTGTATATGGAAGTGCTTCCAGTTTGTCTTTTAGATAATTGAATTTGGAGATGGACATACATTAAGTTTTTATAAGCTATTTGACAATATTTATTGATGTATGAACTTTGTACAAATAACGAAAACAAGCTTGGGTATACGTTACAAAGATCTCGTTTATAAAGAATAACAAATATCCGGTCTTAAATATCAAGAACTTTACAATTAAGCATTTTTGTGAGGTAACAATTCCAGAACTTAGATTTTCATCCAAGTATGCACTAAAGACTAAAAGAATATTCTATTTTTATGCGGATTAACTGTTTTTAAGAAACTAAAAGTTTACCTCTCATAGAGATGTATACACCAGTACTAAAATTGGACGTCCACCGAAAATGGCTTTACACGTTAAAGGTGTCACCAAGTGTTCCACCGAGTCAAATAAACCACGTAGGAAGACTTGTTCCTAACTTGCAAATGCTTTCTACAATACATATTTGCTATGTCTTCTAGGTGTACTTGCTTTACACTTATTACACATCAAAGTTAAAACTGTTTTATCACATGTCATACCAAAGGTGGAATCACCCAATGTCAATCAAGAATCTTAAAAGGCATGGACAAAGTCTTTTAGATCATGACAAATTTGTCTTCTGGGTATCAAAGCAACAAGCTTTCAAATTTCATTCCATTCAGAAAAGGTTCCACATCCGCTATGCGGGCGGACCCACATAGAAAGAACCGGGGTCCCAGGACACCAATGTTTTTTAAAAATTTATTAGAAACAGTATTTTGAATTTTTGAAAGACCCCATATAAATTAGTTGATGGAACCAATTCTTTCAAATGCTAAAGTGGTGTAATGACAAGTCCTCCCTTTTACATATGACAGGTCCTGTGTTCAAACCATGCAGACCCTGTATTTCTTTTTGTTTTTCCATAAGGTATTACGAATGCCTTCTTTTACCATCTATTTATGTGTGGTGACATTTTTAGCCACTCAGTGTGTAGCCCATATATATATTGCATGGTATTTGTAAGGCCCGGTTTTGCGGTTAAGTCTTTCGTATTTGTAACATTTTAGTTTGCGTTTTAGTTCGTTTACGTTTATATGTATTGGGCCCGAGGCCTCTTGTACTTAAAGCCTATTGGGCTTTTTATTAATAGAATGGTGTATAACATACTCACATATATAATGTGTGTGTATGGAATACACCAAGTAACCCTTGCATTTTCATTTCTTCCAAGTAACAAAAACTCTCTCAAACCCTTAACCCCAACCTCAAACTTTCGGCCCTCTCTCTACACACACACAAGATCTGAGATCTCGGTCCAACTAGTTGTTTCTGCCAACTAGTTGTGAGGTTGATCCAAGAACAACTAGTATCTTAGTTTGTTTTGTTGTTTGATCCGGTTTCGGGACCTACAATTGGTATCAGAGCTTTCGGGCTCTACTAGTTGTAGATCTTGGGTCACAACCTTGGATTTTGGTCTTGAGTGTGAAATAAGTGATTCTCGTGTTTTTGTGTTCTTCAAGTTTTCTTTAATGTTCTTGTTCATGAACATGTTAAGGAAGTGTTAAAAAGTTAGTATTTTGGGGGTTTGAATCTTGAAAGGTGTTGTTTATGTTGATGTTTGTGAAAGGTTATCACAAAGAATGTGTATTTCATGCATATGCATGTGTTTGAGAAATGTGACTTGAAAGTGGGTTGGTGAATTACCTCTTTTGTTTGAAATTCACATACATTCCATACAATCCAGCCTAACTCGTTTACATCACTCACTCTCCAACTCCCATACATTTCCTTAACCAATCTCTCACAACTTGCATACATTTCCTTAGCCAAATCATCATAACTCGCATACACTCTCCAACTCGCATACATTTCCTTAGCCAAATAATCATAACTCGCATACATTTCCTTAGCCACTCTCATAACTCGCATACATTCAAATTCGCATACATTTCCTTAGCCATTCTCTCATAACTCGCATACATTTCCTTAGCCACTCTCATAACTCGCATACATTCAAAGTCGCATACATTTCCTTAGCCATTCTCTCATAACTCGCTTACAATCTCTAACTCGCATACATTTCCTTAACCATTCTCATCATAACTCGCATACAACTTGTGTTCAAAATTTTTTCTAAGTAAATTGTAATCTAATCAAACCTGATTAGAATACAATTTTCATTAGCTTTCATTTGAGTGGAAATTTTTCTAAGTAAATTGTAATCTAATCAAACTTGATTAGAATACAATCTACATTAGATTACACCAGACTTAGTTTTTGGGAAGATTTTAAGAAATGACAACCCAATTTCCACTGTTGCTAGTGCTGAGGCAGTTCAATGTGTGATGTTTGAAAATATGGCTGGTACGACATCCAAGCCTCCAAAGTTGATGAAATGGGACAACGATTTTGACGAGTTCAAATGGAGATTTAAAAATTATCTCAGAATCATTGATCACAATCTCATTAGACCATTTGAATAAGGCCCACATCGTCCTGTAACCACTAATGCTGATGGTGAAGTTCCTAAAGCTGTGACAGAATATGACGATGATGATCGAAGGATGCTTGCTGAAGATCAAAAGGCTTTTGGTGTTCTAACTATTTGTCTCTCACATGAAGTAGCCCTAACTTTAAGAGAACACACCACTGCCAAAACCCTTTGGGACGCATTAGCCGCTAAGTTTGAAGGAAACTTGGAGATGAAAAACAGTCGAAAAGGGATGCTGAAAGGTGAGTTCAACATGTTTAACTACATTCAAGGAGAGACCATTGCTAGCCTTATCTCAAGATTTGAAACGTTGATCACTAAAATCAACAGTGATGGCATTGATTATGATCAAATTGAGATTAATGACAAGTTGCTCAACTCACTTCCATATTCATGGAGTAGTAGTGTGATCACTATTAAGAGAACCACAAACCTACAAATTACCAGTCTTAGTGACTTGACCTCGATCATCAAGTCATTTGAAATGGATGACAAGCTAAGAATGGGTAATCATGTTAGTTCTCTTTCGAAGGCTGGTATGACAACTGGAACCGGTGTGAGTTCTGCAATCATAAGCCAAATAAACTCCACTGATCATAATCCAAGTCCAACCCTCAAGAATGCTGCTTCATCAAGCTCAGGTTCAAGTTCCTTCCAATCCGCATTTGATCAAGCTGTAGCTCAAGCTCTTAAAGCTCATGGAATCAAGTCTACTCCAAGCACTCCGGCTTACACTGCTTCAAAGCCCCTACCTACTGATGACTCAAATGTGGCTTTGATTCATGCCTTCTTGTCAAGTCATGAGGAGTTGTTACAAGGAAAGCTGTTTCCTCCATCGTTTGAACAAGGAGATCTTCTCGAGATCAACAAGTATGATCTCAAGAAAATGGATATCAAATACCAGATGGCCATGGCTGTTCATCGGACCACAAACTTTATGAAGAAGTATAGGAAGGATAGTTTCAAAGATGGGAAGAATCTGGGTTTTGAGAAAGACAAGCTTCGGTGCTACAACTGTGGGGAGCAAGGTCACTTTGCTCGTGAATGCACGAATCCTCCAATGGCTGTGGGAGAGATCAAGATCACCGGGATGTCTGAAAACGATAGTGCAAAGAAGTCTGGTAAAAGAATCATCCCAAACTACTCCTCGAAGCAAATGATCCCAAGGATAAATCAAGGAAACTCAACAAATGGGAACTTCGAGTCGAGCTCTAAGGCGATGATTGCTAAAAATGCCGAGTCAACTGTTCCTGATTAGGAAGGAGATCAATTTGAAGAATTGAAGAATCCACTGAACTTTGCTGGGATGGCATTCACCGATCAGCTTGGCACCTCTTCAAGCACCTCAAATGAGATCCCTACACCTGCCTCACTCATTCCCGAGGTACACAAACTTTGCACTCTAGAATGTATAGATAAAGTTCTTCATTATAGAAATCACAATGCTAAAATTCTTGAAAAAATTCGTAGCATTAAAGTTCAGAATGATGATCTTAAGAAAGCTGCAAAGATTTATACCACTAGGATTAACACTCATGGTAATGATATGGCAAAACTTAAGGAAAAAGTTACTATTGCTACATATTTAGCTCAACGTCATGAAAAACATATAGATGAACTAAATGTTAAAATTTCCAAGTTAGAAATTGAATTAACTCAAAAGAAAATTGCCATAGAAAACTTTGAGTTAGCCTCTGAAAAGCTGAACAAACTAATTGGGTCACAAATGGAGTTAAGATTAAAGACTGGTCTAGGCTATAATAGTTTTGCTGTACCTCCACCATTTAACAATAACTATACTAGTCTTCCTCACTTTGATTTTAATTCTCCTCCAGAGGAAGAAATGGTCTATGGTATTGGTCATGTGCCCATATCAAAGACATTTGTTCCAGCAGCTCCCAAGAATGTTATCTCAGCTAATTCTTCAGTTAATTCTAATAGTGATTCATCTTCTGTAGCAGGTTGTGTAGAAGAAAATGGGCGTATGGAAACAAACATGGGTTATGGAGATAAAAATTTGCTTTTTGATTCATCTATTAACAACCATGTCTGTAATAATATTGTTTCTAAAAACATTTTGAACAATGATGTATCTGATGAGGATGTTCATGTTGGCACCTCCATTGAAAACGAAAATGATGTTTCTATGTCCGAAAGTGATTGTGAAACTATTTTTGATGAAACCATTGTTGATAGAACTGTGCATGAAACCGTATCTGTGAATACTAACTTACCTAGTTGCTCATCAAAAGATTGTAAAGTTGAGGAGACTAAAATTAATGAAAATCGTTTTGGAAAGAAAAAGGCAAGTACATCTGGTAAATATGTGCCACCTCATAGAAACAATTTTTATCAATCCATAAATCAATATTATCAACCTCAACTATACAATCAATTTGATAATAGCTACTGATAGAGTCAAAGATTATCCCACAAATTAAGCCAATGATCACGTCGAGGCAATCCCACAAATTATGCCAATCAGTTGATAATGTATTGATTAGTTGTTATGTAATTTATTGTATTTCCTTTTATTGAAGTGTAACATAACAATATATATAGAAGTACATATCTCTCTCAAAGTCGAGAGCATTCATACGATTTACATGGTATCACCAGCTTGATCCTATTCTTCTCTTCCTAAACCTACTCATCTCTTTAGCCGTTCTTTATGGCCTCCTCTTCTGTCAATCCCGATGGTACCCTCCCCATGTCCACCGTTCTCCACATGATAACCCTCAAACTCACCTCGTCCAATTATCTATATTGGAAGAACCAAATTCTTCCACTTTTCACCTATCAAAAACTGACCGGCCATGTTGATGGTTCGGTCAACCCACCTGCCGCCACCCTCTCCAAGGACGGTAAAGACGAACCTAACCCAGCTTATGCCGATTGGGTCGATGCCGACCAACGTGCTATATTACTTATCAATTCATCTCTCAATGAAGAGGTTGTGCCTGAAGTTTTAATGTTAACCAGTGCCCGTAAAATCTGGTTAGCACTCGAGTCAGCCTACAGCAATACCTCTCTTGAACGCATGCATCTTCTCCGTGACAGCCTGCGTCAATTAACTAAAGGTTCAGCTTCAGTCACCGAATTTGGTCGAAAGTTTTAAGGCATATGCGATCAGTTAGCCACCATTGGTGAGCCGGTGAAAGAAACTGATAAGTTCCATTGGTTTTTATGTGGCCTTTGTCCTTCCTTCGAAAATTTTTCAACCGCCATTCGTGCTGCTCATTCCTCTTATCCCCTACATGATCTTCTTACTAAAGCAGAAGGTCACGAGCAATTCATCCAATCCCTTAATTCTCAAACAACCTCTCCTGTTGCCTTTACTGCCCATCAACAGCGCCCTCGCGCATCACACCAGAACCAAAGTAAAACTAAACCTCGGTCCAATTCGCGTGGTGCTCATTCCTTTTCCCGTGGCACTTGTTGTCCTCCTCATTGCCAATTATGTAGAAATGATGGACACTATGCAAATCAGTGTCCCCACTTGGCCACTTTTGCTTCTGCCTCTACTAGTGAGGCTCATTTGGCTCAAGCATTTCAGGCCCAATGTCATGTCACCACGGGCTCTCCCGATTGGGTAGCGGACTATGGTGCTACAACCCATATGGAAAACTCCACCGGTCCTCTTCATAACACCACTCATACTCGGGTAATTCCCACGTTGCTTTTGGTAATGGCAACTCTTTACCTATTTCTCATACGGGTCAATATTCGTTAAACAAACATCTTTCTTTAAATGATGTGTTGGTCATTCCCAAACTCACAAAAAATCTTTTATCTATAAGCCAATTAACTACCGATTATCCTGTTGACGTTTTGTTTTCTCAACCTTTCTTTACCATTCAGGACCGGAAAACAAGTCAACCTCTAGCTCAAGGTCGGTGTGAAAACGGGCTATACGTATTACGGGACGGGAACCTTGCCTTTGTTGCTTCAGTTTCTCATAATAAAGCTTCATTTGAATTGTGGCATACTCGTTTAGGCCATGTGGCTTTTGATACTCTTTCTTTTTTGAATAAACGTGGTTGTTTGTCTATTACTTCTATTTTGCCTAAACCCATTACTTGTTCACCTTGTCAACTTGCTAAGGCACATAAATTGCCTTTTAATACAAATGACAAACGTCCTTTGCATCCGTTAGATCTTGTTCATTGTGACCTATGGGGCCCGTCACCTATTATTAGTATTGATGGCTATCGCTACTATGCGGTTTTTATAGATGATTACTCGCGCTTCTCTTGGTTTTATCCCTTAAAAACCAAAACCGCGTTCTATTCGGTGTTATCAACATTTTTACGTTTGGTTCAAACACAATTTTCACGCAAATTAAAAGTGTTTCAAAGTGATGGTGGTACAAAATTTGTAAACCAACACGTTCGTCATATTTTTGACGAAAATGGTACATTTCACAGGTTATCATGTCCTCACACCCCGCCACAAAATGGTAGAGCTGAGCGGAAGCACCGTCACATAGTTGAGACAGGGCTAGCCATGTTATTTCATGCTCATGTTCCGGCCACTTATTGGGTTGACGCATTCTGCTCCGCAACCCATATCATTAATCGTTTGCCCTCGGACGTTTTACATAACAAATCACCTTTTGAGCTGCTATATCATACAACACCCACCTATAACAATTTTCGGTTTTTGGTTGTCGTGTGTATCCGTATCTCCGTGATTATTCCCCACATAAGTTGGCACCACGTAGCATCCCTTGTATATTTATGGGTTACTCGGCCCAATACAAAGGATATAAATGTCTTGATCCACAATCTTCTCGAATGTATGTGACTAGGCATGCTCGTTTTGATGAAACTTCACTTCCATTTGAAACCCATTCATCTTCAAATGATCTTTCTACACTTTTGCTTTCAACTTATCAAGATGAATATACACATATCCCTCACACTACTGTTCTGTCACCTACAATATCCTCTACTCAACCTTCTAGCCAACTCACCACTCCATGTGCTCTTTGCAAGGATGCACCAACCCAACCTCCAAATCAGCCTACACACTCTTCAGTTACCCAATCTAATCCAGCCCAATCCGAGCCTGCCTCACCCAACTCAACCCACTCCACTTCTCCCACAACGACCCAAACCAACTCCCCTTTGGACATGACTTCAATCCAACCCACATTGTCAACCCAACATGCCTCATCCAATATCAACCCATCGAACCTGCCAACTTCCCCTATTACCACCACATCTGACTACCCCATGGTAACCCGTTCCAAAGCGGGTATTTACAAGCCCAAACATCAAGGAAACTTTGCTCATCTTACTCATCATGCTCTATATACCGCCTTGCATGTAGCATCCGAACCTAAAGGTTTCAAGAGTGCATCTAAACATCCTCACTGGATACAAGCCATGCAAGATGAAATTCTTGCCTTACAAAACAATAACACCTGGACCTTGGTTCCTCGACCCCACATCTGTTAATGTCGTTGGTTCAAAGTGGGTTTTTCAGAACCAAATTTCGTTCTGATGGTTCAATTGATCGTCACAAAGCCCGCCTTGTAGCCCAAGGTTTCACACAAATTCTGGGCATCGATTTTACATACACATTTAGCCCCGTTGTTAAAGCCTCGACTGTCCGTATTGTTTTGTCTTTGGCAGTTATTAACAAGTGGCCTCTTCACCAGTTGGACGTTAACAATGCGTTCTTGAATGG
This sequence comes from Bidens hawaiensis, assembly GCF_021521415.1. Lineage (NCBI taxonomy): Eukaryota > Viridiplantae > Streptophyta > Magnoliopsida > Asterales > Asteraceae > Bidens > Bidens hawaiensis. The sequence goes on along the minus strand of NW_027491989.1, from coordinate 266,205 downwards.
CCATTTAACCGAAACCGTCTACATGGAACAACCTACGGGTTTTATTGATTCGGATTTTCCCACTCATGTTTGCAAATTAAACAAGGCACTCTATGGTTTAAAGCAAGCTCCGCGCGCATGGTTTCACAGGCTAAGCTCGTTTCTTGTTCAATACGGGTTTACGTGTAGTCGAGCCGACACGTCTCTGTTCATATTTAAGAAAGGTGATTGCCTTATGTACCTTCTTGTGTATGTCGACGATCTTATTTTAACCGGAAATAAACCCACTATGCTCACCAACTTCATTAACCGTCTGCATAATGAATTTGCGATTAAGGATTTGGGATCATTAAATTATTTTTTAGGTCTCGAGGTTGTTTATACGGACCATTTATTGTTTCTTAGTCAATCCAAGTATGCCCATGACATACTTTCCCGTGCCGGTCTCCTTGAAACCAAACCTGTCCCTACTCCTCTTGCCACCACCGACACATTCATATCCGCTGGTTCCCCTTTTTCTGATCCTACTCTTTATCGTTTTCTCGTTGGGGCGTTACAGTATTTAACCATAACTAGGCCCGACCTCTCTTATGCTGTGAATCAAGCTAGTCAGTTTCTTCATGCACCAACCGACCAACATTTTCAATATGTTAAACGTATCCTTCGGTATGTTAAAGGTACATTGTCGTATGGTCTCACCTTTAAACGTCCCGAACATACTACTATTTTGGGATATTCTGATGCGGACTGGGCTCGGTGTATTGAAACACGTCGGTCCACTTACGGTTATTCTATTTTCTTAGGAGGCAATCTTGTTTCTTGGAGTGCCAAGAAACAACCGACCGTCTCTCGGTCCAGTTGTGAGTCCGAATATCGGGCAATGGCCAACACAGCTGCTGAAATCATATGGGTCACTCACTTGTTACGTGAACTACATGCATTGCCACCTGACAGACCGACTTTGCTTTGTGATAATCGCAGTGCGTTGTTCATGAGCCAAAATCCCGTTTCTCACAAACGGGCCAAACGTATCTATTTGGATTACCATTTTGTTCGTGAATTGGTTATGTCTGGCAAGCTATATACGCAGTTTTTTCCTACCAAGCTTCAACTAGCCGATATCTTCACCAAAAGTTTGCCCAGATCTCAATTTGAACATTTTCGGACTTTGCTTCGCGTAGGCGCGCCACCGTTTCGCTTGAGGGGGCATGATAGAGTCAAAGATTATCCCACAAATTAAGCCAATGATCACGTCGAGGCAATCCCACAAATTATGCCAATCTGTTGATAATGTATTGATTAGTTGTTATGTAATTTATTGTATTTCCTTTTATTGAAGTGTAACATAACAATATATATAGAAGTACATATATCATACGATTTACAGCTACTATGGTTATTATCCACAAGATTATGTGAATTCTTTCTATACAAATGTTTTTGATGATCGAGGTCATAGATCTGACATCTTGTTTGTTCCCGTAACCATCTCCTTATTCACCACCACCTATGTATTATAATTCTGACGGTTTCTATAAGGAAGATAGAAGAAAATTGTGTTTTGTGTCTGGTAACCCTTCTCACCTTGCAAGACATTGCAAGAACTGGCATGATATGAAAAGGAAAACGAAGAGTCGGTTTAATCAATTCAGATCCAGAGCTAAACCTAGCTCAAGGAATAGAAATGATCAACCTGACAGTTCTGCTAGTAAAATGGACGTGAGATCCAAAAATAAAAGAAATGACAAACCTCCTTTTTGGATAACCAAGAAGGAGAGAGCAAAAAGGAATTCAAAGATCGAAAGGTATGAGAATTCATCAAAAGGAAAGGAGAAAAGAAATCCAAAGATTGAAAAATCTGAGGATATTGTTTTAAAACCAAGAAGGAGGCAGTCTCGAAAATCTTTTAAAAACAGGAAACCTGCTCGTGCATGGAATCCTAAAGACTGCTCTTCTGACTCTAACACGTCCCACAACTTCATAAACAACAATGAGAAAAGGAAATTTTATTCTCCCAAGAAAACTAAGTCTCGGGAACCTGTATCTAATTAAATTGCTAATGTGTAGGGTCAGCCAAGAAAGTCTGTAAATAGTATATGGTATTTGGATAGCGGCTGTACATGACACATGACAGGAGACGAATCCTTGCTGTTTGACATTAAACCGTTCGATGGCGGATACGCTTCTTTTGCTGGATATATGGGTGGAAATATTTCAAAACAAGGAAAAGTGTCAAATGTAGTCCTAACATTTGAAAATGTCAACTTGGTGGAGCAATTAAACCACAATCTTCTCAGCGTTTCTCAGATCTGCGACAAATAGTTCTCCACATTGTTCACCGAAAATGAATGCTTGATTCTAAAACCAGGTTTTAAGGTCCCAGAAGAATGGATTATGATGCGTACTCTGAGGCATAATGACTCTTATGTAATAGACATTAATAGCTCTTACTCACGTAGAGCTGCCTCTTGTTTGTTATCTAAGGCCTCGGAGAACGACTCATCTCTATGGCATCGTCGTCTAGGTCATGTTAATTTTAAGAATCTAAACAAATTGGTTAAAGGGGAACATGTGAGGGGATTGCCTGTTAAAACCTTCTCTTGCATTGAAAAATGTCTTTCATGCGCTAAATGCAAGCAACACAAGCTCCCTCACAAACCCAAGACGATAAGTTCCATAGATTCCATTCTTCAACTGTTACACATGGATTTGTTTGGTCCTATTACTCCTATGACAATCGGCCGAAAAGCCCATTGCCTTGTGATTACTGATGACTTTTCCCGTTTCAGCTGGACTTTCCTTTTAGGGCATAAGGATGAAACCGCACGGTTTTTGATCAAGTTTATACCTTTATGGGAAAGACAGACTGACAAAAAGGTGAAGTGTATACGAAGTGACAATGGAACCGGTTCTGCAACCGATCTGTAGATGACTTCTACAGCTCCAATGGAATAGAACACCATTTCTGTGCACCTTACACTCCTCAACAAAATGGAGTTGCTGAAAGAAGAAACCGAACACTGATTGAAGCTGCACGAACAATGTTGTCTGATTCCAAATTACCTCTGTTCTTTTGGGGTGAGGCCATCAACACGGCGTGCTTCATCCAAAACCGTGTGATTATCAACAAGCGTCGGAAGAAGACTCCGTATGAAGTTTACTACAAAACGAAGCCGCTGATCAACTACTTCAAAACCTTTGGATGTCCTTGCACCTTACTCCATACCTGTGCTAAGCATGATCCTAAGTTTGCTGAAAACGCTGATGAGTGTTATTTTGTTGGGTATGCATCCAACAAAACTGCTTATCGAGTCTACAACGAGAAAACAAAGTTGATCTTGGAATCCTACAATGTTGACTGGCAAGAGCTAAATCCTACTGACGCTCACACAGGACCAGATTGGTTGTTTGACTAAGACAGTCTGTTTAATCAGTTTCGAGGCATGTCTATTCCACATCCTACTAGTGCTCAAGTTCCATTTTCATCACAAGACTCTTTGTTGATGCAAACACTGGTCAACAGTTTGTCAGAAGTGGATTTGTCTATCATGCCCCCATTGCCTGCTCCACCTGTTATTCAACCTCCTCCTCAAGTCAATAATCAAGTTGTTAATCAAGCTGCCCCTCTAGTTTCTCCTCAACATGCTCCTCAAGCTGCATCACAAGCTGATGTTTCGACTGAGATGGTGGTAGTTGAAGATGAATCTAATTCTGACTTAGATGATTCCTTTCAGTCTGCTGACAATGTTGAACAATATCAGACTGAACCAGTTGCTGATCTTCATGTAGCTCCAAGTGTGGTGGAATCTGTTGCCACACCTCTCTCTGTAAATGAAACTGTTGAAATAGCTACTCATGTTGAAGATCCTGCTACTGTTGAGTCTGATAACACCGCTTCGACTCCAATCAACACAATCGTTGTTCCTTATGGTGAGAAATTTTGGGAAGAGCCGATAAATAAAGAAAATAGAGTTGGTCAACCCGACTCTGTTCTATCAGCTGCTGATGTTCTGGAAGGTGCACCTTGTATCTTCCATCCCATTGATAGTCTCACCGTAAACCTTCAAGCCGAACCAGTGACCATTGTCAAAGACATCCCTCAGACACTCATTCACAGACGTCATCCATATGAAAACATCATCTGTTCTCAATCTGCCGGCAACCAAACAAGAAGAAAATCAGGTACAATTAAAAGATGTTTGTTTGCTTGTTTTATTTCACAGGTTGAACCAAAGGACTACAGGATGGCCCTAAGGGAAAACTCTTGGGTTGAAGCAATGCAGGAAGAATTGTTATAATTCAAGAAGCTTCAAGTTTGGAGATTGGTCAAGATGCTTGCGAATAAGAAACTGATTGGTACCAAGTGGGTGTTTAGAAACAAGAAGGATGATAAAGGGGTTATTACAATAAACAAGGCAAGACTGGTAGTTCAAGGTTTCTCTCAGCGTGAAGGCCTTGATTATGATGAAACTTATGCACCGGTGGCTAGGTTGGAAGCAATCCGTCTAGTTCTAGCCTATGCCTCGTACATGAATTTCAAGGTCTATCAGATGGACGTAAAGACTGCATTCTTGTATGGAAAGGTCAAAGAGGAGATTTATGTAAAGCAACCACCAGGTTTTGAGGATCCTGATAATCCTGATCATGTCTACCGTCTTGACAAAGCTCTGTATGGCCTGCACCAAGCACCTCGTGCATGGTACGCAACATTAGCAAGCCAATTGCTTAAGAATGGCTACAGAAGGGGTGTTATCGATCAAACACTTTCATCAAGAAGGTAAAGAACGATCAGATCCTCGTCCATGTCTATGTTGATGACATTATCTTTGGATCTACTTCTGATAAACTGTGTAGAGAGTTCGCCGAGGTCATGCAGAATCGGTTTGAGATGAGTTCGTTGGGAGAAATGAGTTTCTTCTTGGGTCTTCAGGTTGAACAAAAGGACGATGGTATATTGATTCATCAAGAGAAATATGTCCGGGAAATTGTTCAGAAATTTGGGTTCAAAGACTCATCTCCATTTCTCACTCCGATCGCTACCCGACCTGTGCTTGCTCCAGATCCATCAGGAACTCCTGTTGATCAACATCTTTATACATCTATGATCGGCTCCCTGATGTATCTCACTGCTAGCAGACCGGACATCATGTTCCCTGTTTGTTAGTGTGCCAGATATCAGAGTAATCCAAAAGAATCTCACTTAATTGTTGTTAAGCGCATCTTCCGGTACCTCAAGGGAAAGCCTTGCTTAGGTCTTTGGTATCCCAAAGACTCTCCTTTGGTACTTCACGCTTACACCGATAGCGATTATGCGGGATGCAATCGGGATCAAAAGTCAACATCGGGTGGATGTCAGTTCCTTGGTGACAGATTAATCTCCTGGCAATGCAAGAAACAAGTCACAGTGTCCACCTCCACTGCTGAAGCGGAATACATTGCCGCCTCCGCTTGCTGTTCTCAAGTCATTTGGATCCAACATCAGCTTTTGGATTACAGTTTGAATTTCTTTAACACCCCGATTATGTGTGACAATGATGCAGCTGTGTGTATTGTGAAAAACCCGGTCCAACACTCTAAGACAAAGCACATTGACATCCGAATTCATTTTATTCGTGATTGTCATGACCGGAAGCTTGTCACAGTAGAACATATCAAAACTGATTACAACTTTGCCGACCTATTTACCAAAACTTTTGATCGTGCCCGATTTTTGTTTCTCGTTGAGTCACTTGGCATGATTTCTTTTGAACTAACTTAAGTTTTTAAAATTAGTTTATTTTCAGTTTACTTTGTTTTAGTTTATTTTATTTTTACTTTTATCTTATTTTTACTTAATTTTAATCTTAAAATTTTTTAATCTTATTTTATTTATCTTTTTTTATTTATTTTCACCTTGTTAAAAAAAATATATATATTTTAGTTTAATTTTTTCTAACTTAACTCTTCTTTTGTTCTAAGTTTTAAATTTTTTTAACTTTTTTTTATTTTGTTTTATTTTAAATCTTCTTTTTGAATTTTTTTCTCTCACTTTATTTTATCTTTTGTATATAATTTTGTAAATATTTTTTATATGTCACAATTTTAGAGGGAGAAAATGAGTATTAACTCACCAAAAATTTTTTACTTTTGTTAAAACAAAAAAATTATGTCACTTGACTTCCAATAATATTTTATATTATTTTATTTATTATTTTTAAAGATCTTAAAAAGATAATCTCTCGTTTAGGGTGAGCTCCTGCTTAGAGGGAGTCGGATAATATAATATTAAATTATAAAATTTTGAGAAATTGATCCGACCTTTGAAAATGATAGAAAATTGTCTTAGGTGATCCTAGCACATGAAAAGAGTATATCAAAAGCCAACAAGATCATTGCTTGATGTGTAAAGAGGCTTGACAAATGAGTAAATATCATAGTGATATAAACTTAAATATCTGTCTATGCTAGTAGTTATACTCTTATGAAGCGGTTGCCGACTCCAAATAAGTCATATTTATGACGGAAAAAATCCTAATAGTCAGTCATACACGAGCCCGTTAGTGATTGGTCACAATGAAAAATTATTTCTTGCTTTAGCTTCAAATTTTGAAAAAATATAAAAAATTATTGAAAAAGCAGAAAACTGCAAAATACTCAAAAAGTATTCAAAATTCAACAACAAAAATGTTGATAAATTTATCAAACAAAAAGGGGTATATTAGAACCACGTAACGTGGGGCAAACAAGTAAGTCCTAAACACTTTATATGAAGGCATAAGTCAACAAGGCTAGTAAGTCCATGGTTCAACCTTTACATATTGTTTGAAAGAAAAGTTTGCAAAAAGTCTATGAAGCTCAAAATGTTTTGATCAATCATTAGGGGGTCGGAGTCAATTCGGGGTGATACTGATGAACACAAACTATGCCCGAGGTATGATGGAGTTTGTAACATGTTGGATTAACAGGGTACCACACAAGTATTGTGCCTAATTATACCTTAATGTATCACAATGAAATCAAAATACTTGTTAAGTTTAAAGTGGACAAACATATCTACAATCGACATTGGGTTCTGGGCATAATAATATCCAAATAGAAGTGTGATCTAGGACACTATAGACAATATGATTTCATGTTGTGATCTTTCTCAAAAAAAAAACAAGTATAAATGAAATTTTGTAAATTAATTAAAATAATTAATATAATATTAATATTCTTCTTATCTAAATTTTTAAATTTTACTTCTTTCTTAACTTTTTATTTTATTTTATTTTACATGTTAAAATTAGTTTAAATTGTATTTCTTTTAATTTTAGACAGAATTACAAATTTTGTCCTTTAAAAAAAGCCAAATTACGGTTCGTATCCTTTTTTTAGTTTCTTTGCTGGCGGTGTCCTTTAAACATTTTTTTCCTACACGTTATGTCTTTTACGCTAATTGGGTTAGAAAAACTCAGTTAAATACCCTCACGTGAGGCGCATGTGAGGGTATTTTGGTCTTTTCAACGAAGTAGTTCAAATATATTTAATATATATTTAATAATTAATTTATAAAATAAACTCTCTCTCTCTCCAACTCATCTCCATCTCATCTCCATCTCCATTCCACCTCCAAACTCTTTATTCTTCAACTACTCTCCCGGCCACCATCACCACCGCCACCACCTGCAAAGCTGCAACAGCCAACATCACCACCGCTTATCCCCACCAACAAGTGTCACCATCTCCGTGACCACCATTAGATCCGACCACCGCTTATGCCGACCACCTTGCAACACCAAACGGCTTAGAACCCACAAACCCAGATCCGCCGATCGACTACGAACCCATAAACCAAGATCCAACTCGCCGGAGAACCCATAAACCCAGATCCATCTTCCGGTCAATTTTCCCCTTCACGGACGGTCTTCAATTTGCCAAGATCTGAAACCCTTGCCGGAAAAATCGTGTCTAGCCCATCATCCTCTACAACACTCCAACCCACTGTGGTGATGTTTCCGACGTGATTCGACGAAATACGACGGCGGACACGGGGTTTTTGGTTTGGTTGAGGTGGAATATGCGGCTGAGGTTCCGGTCTCCTTCTTACCTTTTGACTTTTCCATCTTTATAAACACCACTAATCTTCTTCACTCTTCAACTTCTTTCATCTGTATAAGCTTCACCTTTAAGAGCTTCTGCAACAATGGTGGTTGATTTCGTCGGAATCCAAACCACTGCTCAGCACCTCAACCGCATATTCCACCTCAAACCTAATTACAAGTATACACTTAAAGATAACGACGACGACGGGGGTTTTTGGTTTGGTCTGGAAGATGGAATTGGGTTTTGGAGGGGAAATTGGTGGGCGGCGGTGGTGGTTGGTAGAGGTTGAATGGTGGTGTGAAGGTGGGTGTTGATGGTGGTGGATGAGTTCTGGAAGAAAAAGATAGTTTTATATAAACTTGCAGGTGTAGACAAAAAGACCAATATGCCCTCATATGCGCCTCACATGAGGGTATTTAACTGAGTTTTTCTAACCTAGTTAACGTAAAGGACATAACGTGTAGGAAAAAAATGTTTATAGGACACCGCCTACAAAGAAACTAAAAAAAGGACACGAACCATAATTTGGATTTTTTTAAAGGACAAAATTTGTAATTATGTCTTAATTTTATTTTAACTTTTATTTTTATTTTTATTTTTTTAATTTTATTTATTTAATATTTGATCTTATCTTAATTTATTTTACATCTAATTTTACTTTCTCTAATTTTATCGATTTATTTTCAAACTTTATTTTAGTTTTTGTTTTACCATTATTGTAAAATTTTAAATTTTATTTTTATTTTTCTTTAAACTTATTTTAAAATTTTAACGTAAATTTTAATTTTACTTTGTTTTAAAATTTTATTTTCAAGTTCAGGTTAGAAGTTTTGTGAAATCGGTTTTTATACTTTCAACAAGGTCGTGTATGCAGAGTTTGTTAAGTTTAAACTGACAAAAATATATCGTGTATATATTAGATATGTTTGGATTCGGTGGGTAATTTTTTTCGGGTTTTGAAATGAAAACATTTTCAGAGATCGAGGGTCGGGAGCGAAAAGGTGTTTAATACTAGGGGTATTTTGACTACCTTATATATATATATTTTCTCTTAATTTTCTTTCATTTTCTTTATCCTCAAACCCTATCCTCTTTCTCTCTCTCTTCTCTTCTCCGTTATTCCCGTTGCCACCTCCTAAGAGCATTCTCATCCCATTCCCCATCCTTATCTCTATAATTACACTAAAAAACACTAGATTTCTCTCTCCTGTTCAATTAAATAATATTTTTTATACCTTTATCATTACAGTTTTCTCTCTCCTATACTCACAATCAATCCAACTGTTGGTGCATAATGTCAGTAGTTCAGTATCTAGTGATTTGTATGTGTCTGTAATCGTGTTAGATTGTTTGTGTTGGTTTTAGATATGTAATCTCACAAGTTCGCCTAATGTAAGCGAACTTGTGGAGAAGCGAAGTTAAAGACAACTTCGCCTAGTCTGTTAGGCGAAGTTGTCGAAGCCTATATAAGTTTGTTTACGGCTTGTTTTGTTTAAGGATTCTATAACGTGTAATTGTGATTTGACATCACGTGTTGAAGTGTTGTAATACAACGTGTCTTATCAGTATTGTAACGTGTGTTCGTGTTCGTTTTAACGTATTCCACATCTTACGCTCGTATCATGTTACGTAGGGATTCCGCACCTACGTATTACGAGATACTCCTGTGTAGATCCGGCTGGGAACCTACAATTGGTATCAGAGCTTTTGCTCGTGATTGTGTGGTTCGGGATTATCACACGAGTGTAAAGATCGTTCTCTTCGACTATTCGCGGAACGAGTTTACGTTGAAATACCGTGTTTTTGTGTCCTACCCATCTCCCACCATCAAATATAACCCACTACACCTTCGCATAACTCAAAATACGTCAAATTAAAACCTGCAAAAACCTTGTGTTCATCAGGCGAAGTTGTCGTCACTGTTCGTAGGGTTTAAGCGAAGTTATGAAGTTAAGCGAAGTTATAGATTTAAGCGAAGTTGAGGAAACAAGCGAAGTTAAGCTTAAGCGAAGTTAAGCATAACTTTACCATCTGATCACTGTTCAGAATAAAAAAAATTTTTTTTTAATACTTTCGTTGTGTTTTCGAGTCGTGTTTCTTTCAACGATGACTTCAATAAACATTACGGAACTGGTGAAAATGGAGGTTGAAGCCGGTTCAGCAACTAAGGCTCCAAAAATGCTTAAGGGTACCGATTTCATTGCTTGGAAAGATCGGCTTGAACAGTATGTGAAATACCAAGATGCTAAGATGTGGGTGTGCATACAGGATGGATACATTCCACCAACGGCCTTGTTTGAGGGTCGTGAACAGATTAAGAAGTACAATAAGATGGAAGAGGAGGAAAAGAAGATGTATGAAGCAGAAAGTAAAGCTCATGCTGCAATAACAATGGCTCTTCCACAAGAGATTCTTCATACATTCAAGAAGTACAAAACTGCTAGAGAACTATGGTAAGCACTTGAAAATCGATACAAAGGTAATGTGGGGATACGTGCTTCCAAAACAAAGCTACTAAAAACCCAATTCTCTGTATTCAAGTATCTGAAAAATGAATCACTTGACGATATCATCACCAGATATTATCACTTGATGACCGAGCTCAGCAATTACTCCATTGTATACAAAGAAGATGAGATAGTAGAGAAACTTCTTGATGCTCTTCCATCAAAATGGGAAATGTATACGGTTTTGATGAGAGAGGATAAAGAATTTGCCAATAATGATCTTGAAACAGCAGTCAATAAGTTACGAAATTTTGGGCTCAACATGGTTCGAAAGGAGACACCAACTGATCAGGTACAGGATCAGGGAATGTATGGTGCGAAAGTCTCTCCAAGTTCAAGTTCAAAATCAGAATCGTCTGCCTACTACTCAAAGGGAGAATCAAACTCCAACTCAACTCGAGATGGTTATGTGATTCTTAATATGGATGGCGACATATGTTTCGTAGCTGGAGGTAGTAGTTCTTCAAAACCTCAAGCAACAACCGGTAATATATCCTCAAATGTTCCGAGCTACAATTACTCACAGATGCCCATGAGTGTTAAATCAGCTGAACAGCAGTTTGCTTTCTATGCATCCTTCATTGCATCGTATGAAAATTACATCAAAGGTAAAATAGTCGACCCTGCAACTTTGGATGAAGACTATGATCAGATCGATGCTGATGATTTAGAAGAGATGGATCTGCAGTGGTAGATGGCTATGATTGTAAGAAGAGTTAAAAGATTCATGAAGAAAACAGGTAGAAAGTTTGTTGGAGAAAGACCAGGGTTTGACAAATCAAAAGTTAGATGTTACAACTGTCAACAAAATGGTCACTTTGCCAAGGAATGTACAAATGAGAGAGTCGAACGTAGTCAGAACAGACCTGCACAACAGAATGGGGGAGGTAGTGAGAACAGGGCTATGTTATCTAGACAGAATGGTGGATACAACTGGAACCTGCAAGTTGAGGAAGTGTTCGAACATGCTAATTTAGTAAACATAAAGACTGAAGGAAGTGAGAGGGAGACGGGAGAAAATCAAGCCTATATGGCAGAAGTCAACGATCAGCTCTCTGAGGTAAGTTCTGAACTTCATTGCATACAATGTGAAAATCTGTCTGAACAATTGAAAACAATAACTGATCAGTTTGTTAGTTTGCACGGCCAATTTAAAACGTTAAAAGAAGATCATCACTATACTAAAACTAGAGAAAACAGTTACTCGGTAAAAATAAAAGCTAGTGAAAAGGACATCAGAAGTCTTAAAGCCAGTCTAGCTAAAAAAATACAAGTAATTGATCTTAGTTATGAAGTGTTAGAAGAGAAAACCAAACTAATTGCTGAAAGAGATAAACAGATTGCTGATTACCAGGTAAAAGTGGTGGAACTAAACAGAAAAATTGAACAGTTTAGAAATTCCTCAGCGATGCTTGATCACATTGTAAGTGTTCAACGTTCCCCAGTTAACAAAGGGGGAATTGGATTTTCTGAAGTTCCACCACCGTATAACCATAACTATACTTATAATCCTAGTAATCAGAAATCTGCTGATGTTGAGATTAATCAGACAGTTCCAGTCAAAATTTCGACTAAAGAACCTGAAGTTAGTAAAAGCGAAACGAGTGAGCTAATTCATAATGTCAAGATTTCTGTTCCTAGTTCTGTCTCATCAAATTCGGACAAGTCATCCGAATCGGGTGAGATAAAGGAAGAGGTAACATTACTAAAACGGGGGGAGGAATATAAGTCTGATGAAAAGAGTTCTTCCCTAAACCCGTTCGTCCCACCGTATGTGAGACAAACGGGTAGTAATGTAACCTCAACATCTGAAACAACTGTTGAGACGAAAGTTGAACACAAGAGTTGTTTTAGATGCAATCAAGTAGGACACCTTATTGCTGATTGCCCTCTAAACCAGAGAAAATTTAGAGGAATGAGGCCTCCGAAAAATGAGTATAAAAAGTATGGTAATTATTATACTGGTAAGAATGCGAACTCACCAAACTTCAGACATTGGACAAATCCAAGATTTCAAAGAAATCGATCTCAGTTTTTCCCAGTTAACAACCAAACTTACAATTATAATTCAGTTAATTCACTAAGGTTTGGATGGCCTCATAGTCAATCCTCAAGAAGGTTTCCATTCAGAACTCACAGAAATCATCCTCAAACTGACTTCGGGCAACCAAAGTACGGGAGGCTGTTTAACAAATTTAATCGACCCAAGACCAGTAGGTCTTGGGTCCCCAGATTTTAATCTTTTGCTTTAATTGTGCAGGAATAGTTGAACAGGGCTGTAAACATCTATGGGTTGTGGACAGTGGCTGTTCCCGGCACATGATTGGTAACAAGAATTTGTTACATGAATGGAAACCTGTTCAAGGAGGTAGGGTTAGTTTCGCTGAAGGGAGTGAAGAGGATACTGCGGTATCTCAATGGCAAGCCTAAGTTGGGGTTGTGGTACACGAAAGGGGGAGAACTGGATTTGGTAGCCTACACGGATTCTGACTATGGAGGTTGCAATCAGAACAGGAAGTCAACAACAGGTGGATGTCAGTTTCTGGGAGGAAGATTGGTGTCATGGCAGTGCAAGAAGCATACCTCAGTAGCCATTTCCACATGTGAAGCAGAGTACATGGCAGCATAAAACTGCTGCTCCCAGGTTCTTTGGATACAACAGCAATTGCGAGATTACGGTCTGAATTTCACTCAAACTCCTATTTGCATTGATAACACTGCTGCTATCTCAGTAACTAACAATCCCGTCAAACACAGCAAAACTAAACACATTGACATTCGTCATCATTTTATACGGGATTGTGCTGAGAAGAAATTAATTGTGCTAGAAAAGGTTGATTCGTTGGATAATTTCGCCGATCTTTTTTCTAAAGCGTTTGACCGAACTCGTTTTCAAAATCTTGTTGAACTTAATGGGATGATCAATCCCGAGTAACCGTGTTTTTCGTTTAAAAAAAATCACTATCGCTTAAAATTATGTCGGTTGCTTCAGTTTGAATGACACATCTTCAGATGTGTTTGGTCCTTACTTCTACTAGTAGATTATGAGGATAGCCATTAACCAGATGACTGAAAGTGACTGGGGCGGTTTATGATGGGTTTTTATTCTTTCGCTGACAAATAGTCGTTCATACTTAGTTAGAAGGACACATACTCGTATGTGGTCGGTCCAGCTGATCCATTGGATCTTCAGGATAGCCGTTTACCTGAAGACTTTGACTTGATCAGGGCGATAGAATTTAAAATTTTTCGAGGGAGATGATATAATTTTTCAAGTCTATAACTTCGTAAGAAGCTTCAATACAATGTTTAAATGAAAATTGATCCAACCATGGAAAGTGATAGACAAAATAATTCTGTGTGCTTAACTAGTGAAGTTGTTAGGCCTAAAAGACCCTAGAACAGTCATTGTATGTTATGGTAGCTTTTATGGTGCGTAAAAGTGGAAGTGATACTAACTAAATCTCCTCGATTTAAAGTGGAGAATCATTCAGAGTTGTGCATGTCTCCATATACATCTTTCAGAATGATAGGCAGAAAAGTGATTACCCAGTCATACACGAGCCCGTGAGTGTTCTGATTCCCTAAAAGATAGTGTGTCGAGTACCTGCAGTGATCCAGATTCGGGACTTGCAGTAGTCTACTGTTTGAAGCTGTGTTATTCTTAAAAAAAAAAATTTGTTAAGTCTTCTGAAGTTTATGGTGTTATAATTATCAATCAAGAAGCAGGAAAGAGAACGGGAAGAAGGCTTTAAAGATCGATAAGTTCTTAATGTTTAATCAGACACTACGGGTCGAGGTCAACTCAGGTGACTTGGGGAAAGCCAAATACGCTTTGAGAATAGATAGGAGGCATCACAATCTCTCATGTGATCTTAATTGAACCTAAACCGTATCACAGAAGCGATGAAAACCATGTTAAGTTTTATACCTGCTTACAACCTGCTTCTTTATGTCATAATATCGCTAAACATGGATCTATGTGACAGCCACTTAATTAGTATGATTCCTGTTCGGATCTTTTCTAAAACATGCTGGTCCCCGTCAAGACTGAAATTTGATCCCGTTTACTTAATTTCTAAAATTTTCATTGCATCTTTCGTTTTATGATTTAAAACTTGGTTACTTGGTTCTTTGATTATAAAGTTTAAATCTTTAACGGAGGATTTTAAAAGACAGTTGCATTTTGTGCAAATGTTTAAGGGTCTGTTTTGTAAATTTAAAGCGAAGTAGCAGAGGCGAAGTTGTTACAGGGCGAAGTTAAGGATAAGCGAAGTTAACCTTAACTTCGCCTGAGCTTTTTCAAACATATATAAAGGCAACTTGGTCAAACAGTTTGCATATTTTCTCAAACCTCCGGCGAACTTATACCTTATATTATGCTACATTATCTGATTCTTAAAGGATAGCAGCTCTTGAGAGGGTGGTGGCAGAACAGTCAAGAATTAATCTTATCCAGACTCAAGCTATCCAGCGCCTTGTTGCAGAAAATCAGATCCAATCGTCCCTCCTGGTTGAGCATGGTAAACTTTTTGATGCTTTAAAACAGTTCTTAGCATCTCAGGGGGAGACGAGCTGCAAGGGCGATGAGTTGAGAATGAAGAAAAGTCATGATAGAGACGATGATCCCAGTGCATCGAAAGGTGCAGGTGGTGAGTTGCCAAGAACTGAACAAACTCTTGGGACTTCCACATCTCAGGGGGAGTCAACTGGTACAACAGGTGGATCAGGTGGTGATGATGTGGTGGTAGTAGATGATGAGGAAATGGTGGATGATGATGTGGTGGGTGACGACGATGTGTTACCGGTTGAGGAGATTGAAAAGATAGGAGCCGAGATTGTGATTGACAGTGGGATTGAAGAGGAAGAGATTGTGGAGGACAATGTAGAACATGATATCCCAGAAGTTGATAAGGCAAATGTGGGTCAAGATATGGGAAGTGATGAGTCTGAATGGGAAGAGCAGCCGAGATGGAAAGAAGGCTACGCTCAGTGGTTCGTAAAGACAAAGAAGCCAGCGGTTCCGACTATGTTCAAGAAAAGTTACAATATCAAAGGGTATGATGAATCGAAAAAGGGTATTATATGCTGGTTGTATGATGAGCAGTTGAGACTATTTGTGATTAAACGTTTTGATGGGATTCAGTACTTTAAGAGGTTGTTGAGATCTTTGAATACCTTGCCTGAGTGTGAGGTGAAGGATTTGGCTAATTTGGGGTTGATAAACAGAAGTGATGATAATATGGCTAGAATCATTGGGAAGATTGTGTGGAAAGAAAGTATAAAAGAGAAAAAGTTCGAGTTGTTAAAGCCGCAGAAAGGGAAGCTTGTTGAAGATAAAGACAGAGGAATGCGAGCTGATGGCAAACCTTGGATGGTAATGAAGTATAAGCCGATCCGGTGTTTGAAAGAAGTGCCGATGAAACCAATGCCCAAGGATGTCTTAAAGAATCTTAAATGGTGGTATGTTGATAGTCAAACAGCTGAAGCGGTTATGGAGGATGAAGATGAACAAGAAGTTCTGAGAGTGTATGATCCCATGCACTTGGTAAATTTGTCTCAAGCTGACTTGCAGGTGCTAAACGAGAAAAAGATATTCTATATTCCTGCATGGAAAGATGAAGCCAAGAAATATCAGAGAGTTGTTTCTGTTTGTGTCAGAGAAGGCGTTCATGCTTGAAGACGTGTGACGCGAGATTTTTGGGATTACAAGACACGAGATTGAAGATAGAGATATGAAGCTACTGCCAAGGGGGAGTCTGTTGGTGCATAATGTCAGTAGTTCAGTATCTAGTGATTTGTATGTGTCTGTAATCGTGTTAGATTGTTTGTGTTGGTTTTAGATATGTAATCTCACAAGTTCGCCTAATGTAAGCGAACTTGTGGAGAAGCGAAGTTAAAGACAACTTCGCCTAGTCTGTTAGGCGAAGTTGTCGAAGCCTATATAAGTTTGTTTACGGCTTGTTTTGTTTAAGGATTCTATAACGTGTAATTGTGATTTGACATCACGTGTTGAAGTGTTGTAATACAACGTGTCTTATCAGTATTGTAACGTGTGTTCGTGTTCGTTTTAACGTATTCCACATCTTACGCTCGTATCGTGTTACGTAGGGATTCCGCACCTACGTATTACGAGATACTCCTGTGTAGATCCGGCTGGGAACCTACACCAACAAATATTAAAATATAAATAGGGGCAAACAATGTTCCCAAAATGTTTCCCCAAATTTACAAAAAATCACTACATTTTTCTCTCCACTCTATAATTTACACTCACAACCACTCAAAACCTCACCCTATAATTTACATACTTTCCTCACATAAATTTAGGGGATGGGATGTGAATGCTTTAACGAACCTGCAAACCCTAAATTGGTTTTTAAAACCACAAACACAGTTGTTGTGCTGTTTGGTGTTCATATTATTGCCCAGATCTTCAAAGAAAGAGTGATACATCTCAGATTTGGTTTTTGAGTGATTGTATTCGTATCCCATAGGGTATTCGATTACAATTGGGCTTCTCGGTTACAATCTGGATGTTTAACTCATGGCTTCTCGGTTACAATTGAATCCCATAGGGTTTACAATTGTAATCGACTTACAATTGTAATCGACTTACAAGTGTAATCGAGTTACAATTGTAATCGAGCTACAATTGTAACCGATTTACAATTGTAATCGAGTTAAATTGGTCGTTGCATTTGTTAAGATGTTTTGTAATCGAGTTCTCTGTTCTGTTATTGTAAGAAGTTTGTGTTTTCAGCTTGTAATCGAGTCTGTGTGTTGGTCTGTAATCGAGTTTCTGGTTTTTAAATTGTAATCGAGTCTGAGTATTCAAACTATTTATATTCGATTTGTCTGGTTAAATGTAATCGAGTTAATGGTTTCGAGAATGTAATCGAGTCTGTCAATTATATGTAATCGAGTTATTGGTTTGTATTCGAGTTCACTGTAGTTGCTTTGTGTTCAAGTTGACTGTTTTTGTTTATTGTAATCGAGTCTGAGTGTTCATTTTGTAATCGAGTATGTGTGTTGCTTTGTATTCGAGTTGCTGTGTTCACGAATTTGAAAGGGAGTTTGACAGTTTTTGTTTATTGTAATCGAGTTTGAGGTTTTTGTAATCGATTTCATATTCTAAACTGTAATCGAGCTGTCTATTTTCAAATTGTAATTGAGTTATTGGGGATTTTAAAGATGGTTTCAATGAGTGATAAAAATTGGTTTTGAGATTGATCTTAAATGTGTATTGTGGACAGTGTATTCGAGTTAGATCAAGATGTGTTTTCGGTTGAGTATAATTGGAGAACTTGTGAAAATTGGCTAAGTATAAAGATCTTATGAAAATTGGCCAAGTATAATCTAGTCTATTTCATTGGAATGTGTATGGGTTTATGTGAGTTTATTTAAGTAAAAAGTAATCTAATATTCAAATGGACTTGTGAAAATTCTAAGTTCAAAGTAATCTAATTCACTCGCTTACAAATATAATGATCTTCAAAATGATAACTAATTTGTACTCAAGGGAGTTGTATTCTAATGCATTGAATAGAATACTTTTAACTTAGAATTTTCTTCAAAATTCATCTCATTAGAATACTTTATTCTTAGACTTTTTTCTATCCATTAGAATACTTTATACCTAGAAAATTTTCTAGTCTCGAGTCATTTTTGTAAATAATTTTTGTTAATCAACTCCCTTTGTTGCAACAAGGTGGTGGTGACGATGGTGATGACGAGGATGATGATGAGGGAAATGATGACGAGGATGACGATCACAAGCATGATAGCTATGATGAACCTCGTGATGGTGGAAACAATGATGGCAATGATAATGGAAGTAGTAGTGGTACTGGTGATGCCACTGAAAATAAGACGGCTGATGTTGAGCCGTCAAAGGAGGCTGAGGAAACGAGGGAAACGGAAGATGCGGTGGAGGCTGAGCTCGCCTTTTTATTTAACGTTTGTTCTTTTTGCAGGTACCGTTCCTTAAGTTTAGAAAGCCGGTGAAGAAAATAAAGATGATGATGACGACATCAACTATTCTCCCGAACCTGACTCACCACCAACTGGGAGAATGTTGAGCCAATTGTTGACAAACATATTGTCACTCATGTTGCTGCTCTTGCTAAAAGTTGGTCAAGAAGAGCAATCAAATACTACAACATGAGCTTATTGGGAAGTATGCAAGCAAAGTCAAAGCCAATGACAAATTCGGCGACGTCATCATGCATTGCACTCGCAGTCACGAGCTCACGTTCTTTGTTGAGCACAAATTGACTGGATTTGGACTCCGCGACCTCAGGAAGCTAGTTGAGTCGCTACTATGTACAGTCGAAGATGTCCGTCATGGCTACACGGACACCATCGTTGGAAAATTCAACAAGTTTGTCATATTATTTGTTGAAAAGCAACCTTTTGAAGAAGATCCAGATGGTGCATTTGACTAAGAGTCCGAATGCGAGTGGTGAGAAGGAAATAAGGCAAATTGTAAGACCCGGTTTTGTGGTTAAGTCTTTCGTATTTGTAACATTTTAGTTTACGTCTTTATTCATTTACGGTTGTATGTATTGGGGCCGAGGCCTCTTGTACTTGAAGCCTATTGGGCTTTTTAATAATAGAATGGTGTATAACATACTCACATATATAATGTGTGTGTATGGAATACACCAAGTAACCCTTGCATTTTCATTTCTTCTAAGTAACAAAAACTCTCTAAAACCCTTAACCCCAACCTCAAACTTTCGGCCCTCTCTCTCTACACACACAAGATCCGAGATCTCGGTCCAACTAGTTGTTTCCGCCAACTAGTTGTGAGATTGATCCAAGAAGAACTAGTATCTTAGTTTGTTTTGTTGTTTGATCAAGTTTCGGGACCTACACTATTTAAAATAGATAATACAAATTTTAAATTATTTTTCCTTTTAACGTTATTTATTTATTAGTTACTTTTTCTTTCATTTAATTCATACTTTATTAATTAGGTTATTAGTTTATTTATGATTAACTTTTATTAATTTATTTGTCTTTTTTTGTAAAAATTTTCAATCCTTTTAACATAATATATAATTTAATAATAATTTTTACTAGTTAGTATTTACATTTAGGGGGTGTTTGTTTTTTCTTCAAACATCTTCAAGGGAGCTAATGTCTGCAGGCGCGCAGACATTACCCTTGAAGACTGTTTGTTTTTTTTCTTAAAACAGATCTGAAGTTATCTTCTTTCATCTTAAAAGAAAAGCAAGGAAATCTTGCTTAAAACATCTTCACAAAAAAACCCTACTCTTCTCCCTTTGCAGCCACCCTCTCATCCACTGCTCCTACCACCGTCCGCCAACACCACCACCCACCGTACGCCGCCACCACCACCCCCGTACCCCGCCGCCACCGTCCACCGCCACCACCACCGTCCACCACCCACCATCCATCACCACCACCGTCCACCACCCACCATCCATCACCACCACCGTCCGCCACCACCACCACCATCCATCACCGCCACCACCACCATCCATCACCCACCACCACCACCATCCATCACCGCCACCACCACCACCATCCATCACCGCCACCACCACCGTCCACCACCCACCATCCATCACCACCACCGTCCACCACCCACCATCCATCACCACCACCGTCCGCCACCACCACCACCATCCATCACCACCACCGTCCACCACCCACCATCCATCACCACCACCGTCCGCCACCACCACCACCATCTATCACCACCACCGTCCACCACCCACCATCCATCACCACCACCATCCATCACCACCACCACCATCCATCACCGCCACCACCACCATCCATCACCCACCACCACCACCATCCATCACCACCACCGTCCACCACCAACCAAAACCATCCATCACCACCACCCATTGTCCACCACCACCATCCACCGCCACTACCCACCGTCCGCCGCCACTACCACCATCCACCACCACCACCTTCCACCACCCACCAAAACCAAATCGGCATGGCAAGCAAAGACTAAAAACTAGATGTAACTTGAATAAATGACTTCTATCTTGTGAGATAAGTTTGACAGTTATGCAGACAGTATCAGCTTATAAAAACAAACAGTCTTATATTTTCAGCTTACAGATCTTCAGACCACATCTTCAGTTGCAGACATGAAAACAGATGAAATCAGCTTGCAGACAGTTTATGTCTGCAAAAACAAACAGCACCTTAGATTGATTGGATTTGTGTGACCTTTTCTATTTTTTCAATATAATATATAATTAAGGATCATCTTTTTTTAGAGCCATGTTACTGAGATATTACGGTAAAAACAATGCAAGCTAAGCTTTTAATAAAAGATACTAATATAATTACGTAGCTTTGGAGGTTTAATTATAGTATAAAAAAATGTTAAGATCGTAACCTACCGATTGAAATGTTCTGGTTCCCACTGATTTTATATTAGTAATTGTATGTTATATCAAAAGAGAGTTTTTTGCCAACGTGACGGTCGAAGATGTAATGGTTTGTTTTAAAAATATGAAAAGTCGTAGTGAAGCTAGAACTTTAAAATTTTGTAATGACTTTTTTTTTCTTGTTTCAGATGACATCATATTTTGTGAGTTTCTAATGACTAATGATCATATTTCTTTTTATTATTATATTTTTTTTATTATATTCCTCGTTTCAACCCGACCCGAATAACAATCGACCGGATAAATCCGAAAACCAAAAAATGGGACCCCGTTGGATAAAAATCTTGGGTCCGCCACTGGGCCTATGCATTATGTGCGTGCTAACTTTCCGCATGTGCTGTAACCAAATAAACAAGGAAGTCGCTGATAGTCTTAGATAATATATAACATCTTGAAATTATTCTTACGGTCCACTTCATATGTTAGAACATCGTGCTCATATGACATCTTCAACTTGATCGTCTGTTAATTATCGATCTAAGAAACACATCCAAGTTCACGAGACTCTTTTTCTTTTCCAGGAATGACTAAAGCAACGTATACATTTAGATAGGCCATTGAAGGAGGTAGTTATAGATGGTAAGAACTAAGAAGTAATGGCCATAAATAATATGACATAGTCAGTGCATACCAAAGTCTAAGACAAATGTTTTGGATTTCTTCAGCAAAGCTAGGATGGTTTGAGTCAAATGCTTTCAAACCTCACCTTCATCTGGATGTAATAATGTCAAGTCATGTATTTATGGGTTTTTGTTTTGACATATACAATCTTTGAAGTCTTGGTGCAAAATCTTCGAAGTCTAGGAGTAAAGGATATGCAAGTCAAGGCTAAATTAGGGATTTTATCTCGTTTATAAGTCTTGTAATGGTATTTATCGCACACTCGAGAGTCGAGAATTAGTTAGCTTCATACAAAATATTATGACATGATATTTGCAAACGTGAGCCCTTTGTTATGGTTAGGGCAAGATTTTTCAAATACTTCTTTGTTTCATGAAAGCTAGGAGGTAGTTTTCACCCTTGGGTTAGATCAGGGCCGACAATGAGGCTGGGCTGGGTGGTCGATCGACCCCCGGCCCACCCGATTTTTTTTTTAAAATTGTATATATATTTTTTTGAAAATACTTATATACTCATCCTAAACCATTGTTAATATCAACCAATTCAACAAAATCACAAAATGGTTAAGATCCAAAACCCAAGTAGGCTAATTAGTACTTAGATTAATTATGCCTAGGATAAAAAACCTCTAGTTGGGTTAAAAGCACACTTCTTTGAAAGAACACAAGCTTGAGGGTTAATGATCTTTCTTGGAGTGCTAACTATGGATCGAGTAGTAGCGACCAAAATTCTTGTTGATTGCGACGCAAAGGGGACGGCGTTGGTCACAATGAAGAAGACCTGATGGCGCTTGTGGACTAGGTTCATGAAGATGGTGACCGCGGGCTGAGCGAGAAAAACTCCGGATTTAGGATGATCAATTGGACCTAGGGCGGTAAGTGAACGGCGGACATCCGGTCATTTGTTCGGCAAGAAGTTCATTTATATTTGTTTTTTTTAATAAATGAATCGGACATGGACAAAAAATTCCATTCGGTAAGCTTAAGGGACAAACACGGACAAATGCCAAGTCCGTTCAATAGTATTTGTGAAGGTCCGGTTACGCCCTCCATCCGGCAACGTCCGTCGGATTTTTGTTTGAATTAATATGTAATCGTTTTTGTTTTTCCATTAGTGTTCGTTGTCCATTAGTGTCCATTAATGTTTATATGTTCATTGTCCATTAATGTCCATTGTTGTCCATTAAGGTTCATGTGTTTGTTAGTCCATTAGTGTTCGTTTGTTTATTACTGTCCGTTTAACGAACGGACACGAACAAACTCAATTTCTTAATGGACGGACATATACATGAATTTTCATTCGGAAGATTGTTCGCGAACCGTCCGTTTGTCCGTCAAAAGCTTAACGGACGAATACAGACATGGTCTTGTCCGGTCTGTTTACACCCCTACGGATTTCCGACGGTTTCACATAGTTATGATAGGTTATAATAAGTCATTTAGGGGGAGGGGGGTGGATGTGATGAACTTTCTCATCACACACCCCACCCAATCAAATGGTGCCACATCACAAACCTCAAATCCATCACATGTGATGGTTTTTTACTAGGGGAGGTGGTGTGGTGTGATGATGTGTGATGGTTTTTTTTGTAATAAATACTAAAATAAATAAAAAGAAAACAATATTATATTAACTAAAAATAAAACAAGATTACATTAAATAAAGACAACTAAATTAAAAAAAACCGACAAAAAAAACCTACAGCCCTTCCCAACCCCACTTGTCGCATATCTCGCGTTTGCGTTGAAGTAGGAGCGATTTAAAGGGTTCCTCAAGATGTTCGTGCGGTTGTAGGAGGAAAGTTAGATCGGCGTTTTTTTGTTTTTCATTCAAATGGTTGATATACGTCTCCTCACGTTTCATTTTTAAAATATAAGCCTCTTTCCTTCGCTCCTTCGTCTCGGCCATTTCCGTCATCTTAGCCGACTTGTATTCGATGAAGTTTTCGGCCACCGCTTCCTTTCCAAGTCTTGACGGTTCCCCACTTTTCTTACGATTCGGCCGTGTGGGTGTGGGTGTGTCTTCGTCGGGATTGTCTTTGGGTTCCTCGTTCAAGTTCATGTTTGGCATGTTGCATGACAAGCCGCCGGTAGACGTTGTGTAGTCCCCGGACTCGGAAGTTTTTGATCTTTTTGAAGAAGATCCTTTCTTCCTTGGAGCCGTTGGTCCGTTCAAATCGACCGGGGGAATCGGTTCCCACTTCGCGTGACGTCTCGCAATCTCCCACGCTTCCAAGTGGGGGAAATCCCTACATTTGTAAATTCGAACATATTCGGCCAAAGCGTTCCTTATGATAGTCGCCTCGCTCGCTCCGCTTTGTGGAGTTCGGGACTACAAAACATTTAGAAAAAATATATATATCAAATTGTAAAAATAAATTACCTCTTGGATGTAACTAAAAATATATATCAAACTAAAATAGTTACTTCTTGGATGTAACAAGCATTAAATTTTGACATTTTTCGATTCAAATCTCCCCACTTGCGAATCATTTGATCCTTGTTTCGCTCGGTTGCGCCGGGAAGTTGCGAGAAATGTTCTTTAATACGTTCCATAACGCTTCTTTTCTTTGTTGGTTTGAGTGTTTTTTTGATTCGGAGCAATGTAAATAAGCCTTGGTCAAGGCGACCTCCTCATCGGCCAACCAACGCCGAGCACCTCTTTGATGCGGCTCCTCATCCGCGGATTCATCTTCATCCAAAGTTTGCACTTCGTGACGAAAGCACTTGCAAATTGATATATAACATCGTTATTGTCTAGGGGATCGACGGACATTTGAGATGGTTGAGACGGTTGAGATCCAAACATTTGAAAAGCATTATTTGGGTAATTTTGGGTAGAAAAAGGGGGAATAAAAGGTTGGTTTTAATACGCTTGGTTTTGAGACGGTTGATAATAACGTTGTTGTTGGGAAGGTTGTTGTTGGGTTTGGGATGGTTGAAAAGGTTGTGGATAATAAGGTTGTTGTTGGGAAGGTTGGTTTGTGTCGGGTTCGTCTTGTAAGCGAAATCTCGTCGGTTCGCCTAGATTTTGTCGAACCTTTGGTCGGGTTTGGGTTTTCTTTGAACCCGACCCACGTTTCTTAGAACCCTCCATTTGATATGTTAAAAATCAGAGGCGAAGTATAATGAGGGCCAGGGGTGGCCCCGGCCCCCCTGTTTTTTCGCGCGTTAGTGTAAATTTAGCCGTTTTTCGTCCGAAATATTTTATGCATAGTGTAAATTTGCATATTTTCGACCAAAAATTTAAGCCCCCCCCCCTCGTTTATGAAATTTTTTATACATTTTGAGTTCGTCCCCCCCCCCCCCCCCCCCCGGCGTTCACGTCCAAGCTTCGCTACTGTTAAAAATGGTGTGTGTAATAGAAGATTTTGAGTTGGATTTGTGTTGTTTTGAAGATATATTTATATAGGTAAAATATGTTTTTTATTATTTTCCAACGGCTACATTTCTAACATTTCAAACGGCTAGATTTCTTGGAACTCAACCCATGACATGCGTGATGGTCATCACGCAAAGCCCCTCCATCAAGCGTGACAAACTAGTGGCGGCGGTGTTGAAAAACCCACCACGCGTGATGGGTGATCCATCACGTGGTGCCCCGTCCCCCTTATGTGTCAATGTCCTATGATAGATGATAAGTTCACTAACAAACATTGTCATGCGTTAATGAGATGCTTTAAACTAGAACCAGTTAAAAGTAGGTCAGTGATTATAGACACTGGTCTAGGCGTCATTATTAGTGACTCTATCCTTTTGAATGATTAATTACAATGTCAAAGAAGACACACTGGTGTTGTTTTAATCTACTTCAGAAAAAAAGTCCGCTTTATAGAATACCGGTCACAAAACTAATGATAGCAAAATTGTACAAAAATTGTGAGTCGCAATGCAAAAAGGATGTCGCAAAAGCAATTGCAAAAGAAAAATAAAAATCGCATGATAGAAATGAGATTACCTTTAGTCCGCTTTATAGAATACCGGTCACAAAAAATCGCATGATAGAAATGGGAATTTAAAATTTGATGTATTTAACTCTCAATTATAATGAAAATCTTATTTGATAGTCTGATTAAAGTGGGACAACGATACTCTTTGAATTAAAAGTACGATGGTCTAACACATAAAAAAAATCGTCATTCTAAAAAAACACGTAATAATATTATGCATGTCATTATTCAGTATAATATTAATGTTTGTAGAAACCACTATTCAACTTTGTCTAAAAATAGTGCATATGGTGTAACTTTTTTTTTTTCAACTTTTATTATTTTAATTTATTATATTCACTCATGGTATATCTTCACAAGCTATATGTACAACCCTTAATTCCATGATATATATTTTAGTTTTCTTTCTTTAGAGTATTAGTATTAGTGAAAACACACAAAAACCCAGATCACTTTACTGGAATTTTAATAAACCCTCAACATTATAAATTAGTTTTATACTCAACTGATACACATTTTATTTGACGGCTACCTTTTTATTAAACAAGTTTATAACAAAATTCTTTTAGGCTGGACTGATTTGACCGGTCCAACTAGGATTTAAAATTTTGATACAATTCTTCTATACGTATTTAATAAATTTCTTAAATACAAACATTAACATACTAAACTGTTTATAAAGAATAAAGAGAAACATAATTAAGCTTTAGACATACTAAAGCTGATAAAAAAATACGAACAACCTGATTGATCATGGTTGTCACCACAGTGCCAATGGATATTGCGGATTATAACCAACCACACCAACAAACTGGTTGTGAAAAAAATCATACTCCTTTAACTTCGTTGTCATTTCATAATTCATACGCACTTCCCCAATGCATGATCACAAGCCATTTGTTATTTCTCATCACGTGTGTAGTGCAACGCCATTCAGAACATGGAAGTATGTTAATGAAACATTTGGGTTTCTCGCCACCGATGCTGCTACGTTTTTAAAAAGTGTTCAACGGGTCGTGTACAGTAACTCAACAACGCCGAAGAACGATAACTTTGTTTTCAGTAGGATCGGTTTTGCCATTCAAAATGGGGTGGCGGCGCAACTTGTTGGCAGCTTACCTGCTTCTCTATTGTAACTGGATCATTTTTTTTAGTTGAATGAAAACTATTTTGAAAAAAAAATAAAAAAAAATCCAACACCTACCCTTCATCTTATACAAATCTACTTGGTCATCATAACACCTAGAGTTAACAAACATTTGAAGTTCATTATTGGTAAATTAAGTTAAGTTTTATGGGGTTCAAGATTTAGGTTTTTCCAAACATAATATTCTTTAATTGTTTCGAATTTGAATTTAAATCTTTACGTTAGTTATTATCTTAACTAGTGTGCTTACCTGTAATCGATCTGATGAATAATCCTAAATTATATATTTTTGCCAGCTGCATTTAACTTAAATGTTGGATTATATCTTTTATTTATTGCATCATGAGTATATGTTTTGATGCACGTTTCTAGAGACTAGTTCTTTTCTTTTTAAATGAAAGTTATGAGGAAGTAAAACCTTAACTTTGATTTTGAAAATAAATTTTAACGTGTTAACGTTAGCCTATTGGGTTAATTCTTGAGCCCGGGGTATTGGGTTAGAGCATCCATAACAACAAACCTATACAAACCGTCACATCGTCGCCACATCATATTTCAAACTTTTCTTTAAAACCTTACTTTTTTCTACACCACCAACAAACCTCTACATACTACATTAAAAAATTATTAAACCTATATATACATAATGTATATATATGTGGATGTGAGATGTGGAAAGAGAAATATGCCACCTCAAAGTTCATTTCATGTTTGCAATGAAGAACTTTCAATCCAAGACTTTACCTTACAAAGGTGAACTTTGTTTTTCTTGAGTTTGTAGCCCGCCACGTAGATTCGGACCTCGGGAACTGATGCTTATTGTGGATACTCTTAGGGGGTCGGGCCCGTTTTGAGTTTGATAAATATTGACTTTTGTTTATTAAAAGTCAATAGTCAATAGTTTATAAGATAAAGATGGACCTTTTTAGATAAATTAGAAGTTTGATTTGGTTTATAATTGTATTGTAATCTCTATATAACCCATTGAGTTTATGATTAGGGTTATGAGAGTTATCGATCTAGTTTTGAGTTACTTTCTAGTTAATAATATTAGCGAGTTTATTCGAAATTGTATGTGTTTCAATTCTCGTTTATCAATTCATTGTCATAAAAAGTTTTCACTTAATCATTGTAATGTTACGTACATATAAGTAAGACTAAGGGGTGTGGGGGCTCCAGCAGAGCCAAGAATCAATAATATTATGACGTGTGACACAGAGAGAAACTGGATATGGGGGGTGTTGGAGCCCCCTGTGGAGCCCCTGGCCCCTGGTGTGGAGGGGCTCCAGCGATTTTTTTTTATAAATATATTCAAACAACGTATTATTAAAAAAACACATAAATTATTAAAAAAACACACATTAATAAAAAAACACATTAATATCTAAAAATAAAATAAAAATTAAAGTACTAAAAAGAAACATCCTTCTTATTCTTCGGCTTGGTCTTCTTCGATCAACCTCTTTCGAATACGTTCATTTTGCTTTTCCATTAGCATTTGATCGACCGGATTTAGGTTACTGAAGTCTCTAGTAAGAAAGTTCAAATCTCTCATTCGAGTTTTTTCATTTTTGTCATAAGAGACCACCTCCATGGTTTTGTTGAATTTATTGAGGGATTCAACAAGATTGGCGATGTTTACGGCTTCCCCCTCAGCCGGTGTTTTCCCCTTGGCGTCCCTTCCCAATGGCCGCCTCCTCGGTGGTGAAGACGTTTCCTCCTCTGCAATGTTTAGGTCGAATCTAACGCGACAATCCGACCCGGTTGAAGTGCTATACGCTCCAGACGAACTAGTTTTAGTCCGTTTCGGCCCTACTTCCGCATCAAAGTCCGGCGCCACCAGCTCAACCCACTTGGAACACTTTTTCAACCTGTCCCACAACTTTAAATCGTCCCACGTCTTCACCATCCCTTACCTCCGCAAACAATCCTGCTTCCACTCTTCGACCGTGAAATTGTAAACCGCCAAATCATCACTGCCACTTGGTCTCATACGACCGTTGTTCCTGTTGAAAAGATTAGTAAACAAGCTGACAAATTTTCTGATTTCGGACCACCGACCTGAAATCATATCGGCGTTCCGCTCTGTACTCCCAACGAGTATGTGGAACGTCTCCCTAACCTTTGTCCAAAAAATCTTTCTCTATTGGTAGTCGGCTGCAAAATGAATAAATAAATTAGATTTCCATTTAACTTTTTTATTTAACTTTTTTATTAAAAATCTTTTTTAAAAACGTTAAAACAATTACCGCAACACTGATCCTCAGAAATGACTATCCAAGCCCGACACAAGGCTTCCTTCTCATCCGATGACCACGGAGTGGTTTTCCGTTTCGTCCTCGGAGTCGAAACCGGTTCCGACCCGTCCGTTGCAACTGGTTTTTTTCGGTGGACGCGTCTTTTTGGTCCCGTAGCTTCACCTTGTGATTCTTGTGTCTCTGGAACAACAAAGTTAGGAGACGGTTGTGTGTTGGATGGTTGAAAGCCGGATGATTCTTGCGGCTCCGAATAAAACATCGGTTGGTGCGGTGAGAAAACCATAAACGTGTTCAATGAATCGTCGTCAAGATAATCTGAATCAAGGTTTGGGAACCAATTTCCAGCCATTTTTTTAAAAAAATTTGAGAAGATGAATTGATTTTGGGTGAAGGTTTGAAGTTTTGGTATAAAAATAGGTGAAATGGAGTATATTTTATAAAGAAAATATATATATTTTTTAATTTAATATGAGCCCAACGGCTCTTTTTGCTAAAATCTAGGAGCCTTCCTCTCTCTCTTCTCCCGCTACCAAGCTCACGCCTGCCTCTATCCTCCCTCTAGCGCCCCTGGTGGTGTGGTATTAGCGCCTGGGGGCGCGAGCGGAGGGGCTCTAGCGCCCCCGTTAAAGCCCCCACACCCCTCAGTCTAAGCGCCTTCTTAAAACACTTATGATTAATATAGTCAGCTTTGTTTTTATATAATTATTTAAAAGTGTTTAAAAGGAAAAACTAACTATTGAAATTTAATGTGAACGTCTTTGTTCTAAACATGCATGTTGCAACTACTTGACATTGCATTGATTATGTCACATCAGCTTAACCAATTTACTTTCAAACAACTAATTAACATGATTATTAAATAATTAAATAAATATATCCCGAATATAGAATTAGATGATATAATTTATGGATTTTGGAGGTGTAGTTAAATTATTACTTTTGGACCACATCTCACAACTAAACCTAAAGTTAGATAATATAATTTATTGATTTTTTAACATCTCATGTGCAATTGCCTATGAACTATCATTCAATCCAATATTAGGCGAGGGTATAGTTATACGTCTTTACTCTCTTAAATTTGATTAATCTTACCCTATCCACATTATCATCCTATCAACTTTTTCCCACCCCTTTCCAAAACTTATTGCCATCCTTCTTTCTACAACATTTTTTAGTTAATCATTCAAATATGTAAAACTTATATGAATTGATTATAGATATAAAAATTAATTAAACAACATAATGTAAGGACAATAACATTTTACTAATATTAAAATTAAATTACAAGACCGTAAAACATGCTAGACGCGCTCAATTGGGGGGAAAATTTTGAATTAGATCGTGCTACTTTGAAATATGATGGTGTTTTTCGTAGCAGTCCAAGGGGGTAATAAAGGTCCAATTATAAAAGCATTCCAAACCTTAAAGTTGTGCAATTTCTTGTCTTCTTGTTAGGACTGTGTTAGGACAGGTCCGATAAAATCATGGTGCGCCTCGAGAAAGAAGTTAAATTCCCTTTCCTTTTGTTATTGAACTTACCTTTCTTGTTCTTGCAACGCCTTTAGTCGTTCTTACAATACATGTATCGATGCATGTTTTAAGGATTTACTTTACTCCACATGCCTTTTGATGCATAAATTCATTGTTCAGGGCTTGTTTTCTTTTGAAACATGTAAAATCAGTAAATATCTTTACCAAATGAGGCACTGGTAGGTCTATTGAGAACGCCTCGATTTCCTCTTTGAGGTCTATGTTGAGCTTGGTGCCTTGAAAGTGGGCTTTCCAAGACATTCTGCATGTGTTTGATTTAGACATCTTCGTTCTTTTTGTAGGTGTGGAACTAAATTCGGCACCCATTACCACAACAAGAGCATGTTTTAAATGACCTCAAAGCAACTCCCATGATACTACTTTAGTAACTCTTTTTTTTTTAAACATGTTGCTTATACTCGGATATTGCCGCCTTCAAATTGGTCGTTATGCCGATTCGTCATATTATTATTGTAGATATTGTTGAACTTGTTGATCTTCAAGTTCATAGTTTTCCATTTTCAATTAACTTGATGGACATTACGCTCTCTTGGGCACATTTGTGATTCAAAATATTCAAATAACTTTCTCAAAAATGAATAATGTTTTTTGCTAATTCTCAAGATCCGAGTTTTATGAATTGTTGATCCAAGCCTTTGATGGAGGCATTTGATCTTGTGATTCGCTAGATTCTACGTTGGTTTATGTCGGGAATTGTATTAGTCGGAGTAATTGTATACTTGGGGTTGATTGTACTTAAGTGTACGATGGATTTGGGTATTTGTAATAAAATGGATCGAAGTTAGGTTTATCATGTAGGGCACCGAATGATAACTTTTATGTTAGAAGATTGGATTGGATTGTGGTTGTTTGCGTAAACTCTAACTACATATTTGTTTTCTGAACCGCTTGAACAGGTTTTTTCCTAAGGGTTAACTTTGGATTCATTAAAAATGCTGTAAAAGAATATTGAGAGGGAGATAAGAAATATTGAATAATGGTATGAAAAGAAAAAAAAGGAGTAAAGAATGAAGTTGGTATTTACAGGGGAAGATTTTGGAAAAAGTTAAAAGGAGTTTTTCAATTCCACTGTGAACTTGTCTTGGTTTATTGGTGCGTAAATGATGTTCGCGGAAGTGGTTAGGATTGGAGGGCATTAAACACGAGAAAACTTTCACTTTCATGTCTTTTTAGCGACATATGTGAATGTCACTTACGGAACTAAGACACTTCCGTGAATGCCATTTACAAAACACCCATAAACCAAAACAAATTTCAACTCTTACCCAAAAACCGTCATTAATCATGAAAACTTTCCATTAAAAGATAAAAAAATCCTTTCCAAGCCATACATTCTTGCTTTACCTTTTTTTAACCCACAATTATATAAAGAATCAAACATAGCAAGACGCTATAGGACAAGAGAATAATTACGTGTACAATAATGAGTTCTTAAGTCACTTGATCATAGAAATTTTACATTTTCAGTTTCTACTATCATACCAAAGGGAAGAAAAATAAAAATATCATCAAAAATCGTTTGTTTATTGTGATGGTTCTTTTTAAATACCAAGTCGTTCCTAAATCTGATGCACGTACGGCAAATTCATCTGAGTCTTGAATACCAAGTCTTGCTTCCGAAATTTATCTAATCATTGAATCCGATATTTTTAAAGACTATATGAAAAGTCATTTACTTCTAAAATAATTCAGTCACACATGCAAATATGCAATTGACTACATATAAATAGTTATATTGTAAGGTGGCAATTCGCAATTAGATTGCTTTAAATCAATTAGTTGAGCAAAACCATTCATTTTTATGAGACAAGAATAGTCTCAAGACACACAGCTACTGTGTTCAATAATAGCAGTCATCTCCTAGCTACTGATTTGATGTAATACACAGGCATTTGCTCGTAAAAGTCGGTTATGCATTAATTATTTCGAAGTGTTGAATAATTTGATGCTGTTCAAGGGCAGAACCTATATGTCTATAATACAAGATAAAATCACCAAAGTAAGATCGATACCACACGTGACACATATACAAGTGACATAAAACAACAATCATTGTACCCAGTAAAATTCCTGTCAATAGCAAATTCAAGTAACATACGAGAATATATATGCTATATATTCATGTATGAAACATCTTTTTTAACAATACCGAATTGTATGCAACATATGCGCATGATTTTTCAATCGTACGTGTAAAATCATCTATATACGTTCGTTCATGATTCTAATACATCAAATTCGCATATAATTAATTAAAGACAATATATATAGATTCTTTAAATGGTTAATACGACTTTAAATCGTCTCCTAAATCTTCACCTTCAGACTTGAACCCTCGACTACACAGGAAGTGGCATCTTTCCTACTCATCTTAATACAGCTATAGACATATGCCTTTTTTATAGCTGATATAGATAGGGTTGTACAACGAGCGAGCGAAAAAGGGATCTTGCTTTTTGGCCAAAGCTCAACTCCCATGCAAGTCGAGTTAGCTTGGCTTGTTTATCAATGGGTTGATTAGCTATACAAATATTAAACTTTAACTCTAGATATATATATCCAAGAACCATAAGCTAGGAACCTAGAATCAGTTAATGCAAAATGACTACTTTTGTGACTTTATCATATATAAATATGTATCAGTGCATGGCTCTTCTTACTCACCTTAAGCTACTTATTCTTAACTAAACAAGAATCTAAAGCTTTATTCTCTCTTTAATAATATGGGTTCTTACAAGTATATTGCAACTATCTTGATTCCTATATTTGTTTTACTTCTATCATTGAACTACATGATGGCATGCAACTGCAAAGAGCAGTTGTCAACCACTTTCTATGATAACACATGCCCTAAAGCACTTACAACTATTAAACGTTCTATTAATGCTGCGGTTTCTCGTAATCCTCGTAATGCAGCCTTGCTCGTTCGCCTTCTTTTTCACGATTGTTTCGTCCAGGTTACGATCTTTAATTATCCTATGGTATTTTTTTTTGGTAATATAGATGTATATATAAGAACATGCATTTAATTAATCTGGTTGATAATGCAGGGTTGTGATGCATCTCTTTTGCTAGATGGTGCCGGTAATCAAGAGTGAATAATGGTGTGTTGGGCTATGAACTTATAGATGATGCTAAAGCTGCAGTTGAGAGGGTATGTCCTGGAGTCGTTTCGTGTGCTGATATACTTGCGGTTGCAGCTCGTGATGCTTCTGTGGCGGTAATAACAAAACTAAACCAACTATTTTTTCTAAGTGATGATTTACCTCACAAATTTCATTAGAAAAGA
The DNA here is from genome assembly GCF_021521415.1 of Bidens hawaiensis. Classification (NCBI taxonomy): domain Eukaryota; kingdom Viridiplantae; phylum Streptophyta; class Magnoliopsida; order Asterales; family Asteraceae; genus Bidens; species Bidens hawaiensis. The sequence continues at coordinate 232,392 of NW_027491989.1, read as the reverse complement.
ACTAAGAATACAGACTTGTCGGTGTTAATTAGCGGGAAAATGATCAAACTGTCTATTTAACCCGTCAAAGTAAACAAAAAGTCCATAATTTTCCCATAATGACCACCTTCAATCTGGTGGACCGGCACAATTTTTAATTATTACTCAACATGATTTTTAATTAACTAGATTTTTGGTACTCGTCCAATAAATCTCGTTGTGAGGAAAAAAAATCCCATCAGAAGACGAGATAATTCTCATTGGAAACCAAAAACAAAAAACTTGTCGGGAAACAAAAAAAAAATATTGTCAGAGACCAAAAATATCTCATCAAAAGCAAAATAAATCTCGTTGGAAGACAAGAAAAACGCCGCCGGTTCTGACGATTTGAAAAAAAAGCCTATTGACCTAAGAGTCTTGTAACGCTTGGGTGGCGTGGTTGAATCTTGTTTACTTTAACCGGTCGAAAAGTGAACATTTTGTTTACTTTAACTTGTCAAACGGACATTTTGCCATTTTGGTTATTTTTCCTTAACTTGTCAAAGAGATCTATTTTGTGCCGAACAATTGGGAACTAAAAGTTATTTACATGTATAATATAGGTGAATATTTATAACTATACTAACGATAAATCAAGGTTTTTGACTACATTATATACTTATGTAGGTGAGGGGTCCATCGTGGTTGGTAAGACTTGGAAGAAGAGATTCTACTACATCAAATGCGGCTGAAGCCGCTACTGATCTTCCAAGAGGGAATTTTAATCTAAGTCAACTTATCAGTAGCTTTGATCGTAAGGGACTCAACGCAAGAGAAATGGTCGCCTTATCGGGTTAGATGAGCTTCGGTCTTATTCATGCATGTGCAACGAATTTTAATTTCATCGGTTTTCATATATACCGAAAGGATTTAAGCGACTATTTAGTTTAGTAGGTGGTTTAGGATTTAACTTAAATCGCCTAATGCTCGACTACAACCAACTCTTTGGACTCTGCTAAGTATATCATCTAGTTGTTTTTTGGAACTTTACCATGAACCCTGTAAGCGAACACGACAAGTTTGCTTGGGTGGCAAGCGAACTCCATAGAGTTCGGCTAAAAATCATAAGAGCAGGGTTAAGTTTCATGAAATTCTCTATGGAGTTTGTTTGCCATAACAACAAAGTAAAAAAAAAAACGACTCATAACTTACACGAGACACGAGTTCGCTTGTAGTGATAGCAAACCACCTAGAAATATAAGAACTTTCAAAAATCGGCTAAAAGTACTTAGCAGAATCCTAAACCCAAGGCCGTCTTTGAAGGAGGGATGGGTGGTTGACGGCCCTGGTCACCCCGGTAGGCTTGAATGTTTATATATATATATATATACAACTAGACCGAAGCTCATCTAACCCGATAGAAAAAATAGTTGGTTTAGTTTTGTTATTACCGCCACAGAAGCATCACGAGCTGCAACCGCAAGTATATCAGCACACGAAACGACTCCAGGACATACCCTCTCAACTGCAGCTTTAGCATCATCTATAAGTTCATAGCCCAACACACCATTATTCGCTCTTGTTACATTTAGGCCAAGAATATATGACAATTCTTCAAACATAGATGCTGGTTTTGCTAGCTCCCTTAGGAGAAACTGTCCGCAGACTGCACCAAACGGCGATGGTAACTTGCAACCACTTGATTTAATGACACCGAATAGATTCGACAACAACTACTTCAGGAATCTGGTAAGTAGTAGGGGTCTTCTTACATCAGACCAAGCACTCTATAATGGAGACTCAACTGATAGCATTGTGACCGAGTACGTTAACAATCCTTCGACGTTTGATTCTGATTTTGCTGCGGCCATGGTTAAGATGAGCGAAATTAGTCCCTTAACCGGTACTAATGGGATTATAAGGACTCTTTGCACTACTGCTAGTTAAGTGAAAAGGAGAAGTGTGGTTGATAGTATATTACTATTATTGTTGCATGTTATGCAGTCAAAAACAAGTATTCTGCATGCTTTGTGGTCACGTAAAATAAATAAAAGTCTCCTTTCAATCAAGTGTATCTTTTTTGTTTTTGTTTTGTCCTTTTTTATTTCATTGACTTAAGAAGGCAAATGAAAAACTGAACATGCCCACTAGGTAGGAAATATTTTATAATACTAAGAAACTGAAATTAAAGTTTAAGTAATTAATTCAACAACCAAAACAACTTCAGTAGTGATCACATCGAAATAAAAGGAAAACTGGCAACAAGTTTTTTAATAACTAAGTTATTAAAAAGAGGGATGCGGCGCAACTTGTTGCCCGTTTGCCTGTCATTCTATTGTAATCGTTTTATAGTAAATTATATATAAAAAATCATAACCTGACTAAGTTCATAAATTTTGGTGTGTCATAACGTAACTATACATGACCTGTTGGACTTGACTAAGTAGCTCAAGGCCATCACGCGTAAGGAAAACAAAAGTCTATAATGTGAATGGTGTAACTATGTATTGGTTGTCAAGGCATACTTTTTCATGTTTGATCACTTTACATGATTAAGCTTTTATACCAACCTTGGCCACCACGAGCAACTACTCCCTGAGCACACAAGAGGGTAAACCCCTAGTAAATCAATGCACACGTGTTTCCCTCCCGCCAGTCATAAAATAGTGATCGAGGTTGCTTATTTGTAAAGACGCAATTTTAGAGACCACATATAGATCTTTTGTTCGCAAATACAATTTCTAACTTTATAACTGTAGAGAAATTAATGTAATGTAAAAGTTTATTTTAAAAGTCAGTTTTACGTAAAACAAAATTAAGTTTATTTATTGTTCGCTAAATTTGCAACCAGTTTCGCGAGAGATTAGGGGTGGCGAACATAGCAGACAAGATAAGAGAGGGGAGATTGAGATGGTTTGGACATGTAAAGAGAAAACAGACGACGAATCCTGTTAGATCCGTAGAAAACATTACTATAGAGGGGAGGAGGGGTAGAGGACGACCGAAATTGACCTGGGATGAGAGGATTAGGCATGATTTGATAGACCTAAACCTCTCCGAGGACATGGTTGAGGATAGGAATTCGTGGAGAAGTAGAATTAAAGTTAAGGATTTTTAGAGAGAATTGAATACCTTAGGGCTTAGACTTAACTTATTTAGGTCACATACCATAATGGTATTTCCCTTACATATATTATTATTATTATTATAATTATTATTACCTTTTATATAGCTGTTAAACTGTGATCGTATTATTAATATTATTATAATTAGTAGTAGTTTTTATATAACTGTTAAACTTTAATTTCCTTTATTTTGCTTCATACACATGTACTTAGAGCCGATGGTCTCTCTGGAAGCCACCTCTTTATTTCTTTGGATAGAGGTACGGTGTGCCTACATCCCACCCTCCCCAGACCCTACTTATAGCTTTGCTGTCGGTGGGATTTTACTGGGCATGATTGATTGATTGATTGATTGATAAATTTGCAACCAGTTTTGTTTGTCACTTTTGATTTTATGTCACGATGTCACTAATACAGTTGCTATTGTTGCAACCCTATTTAAGTTGCTTTTTTCCATTTAATTTCGTAGAATATATGGTTTTAGATGTCGTTCGAAGATTGAGTTCAAAGTTGGTATCCACAAAAGACCTATTACGTAAAATAGTTAAGTCTGATACAAAGCTTTAGCGACGACTCAGGTTTATTATCAGTACACATAGACTTTAGCGACAACATTTCGACACTAAAGAGGGAAAATGCAGTCGTCAAAGACTGTCCTTGACATGTCAAAAGTCGCGCCACAATAAAATCTACATGAAAAATAACGATTATAAAAATAAATTTTAACCTTTTAAGACAACATGTTGTCGCTAAAAAACTAAAGATTCACTGTATATATATTCCACATTTTTCTTGGATTGCCATATCACAAGTGTAAGGAAACGTGGACAATAACATTGATATGTTATGTCGAACACATCACTTACACCATTTTAATTTTTTACGTGTGTAATCGATTTTGGCTGGTTAGTAGTTTCAATGAATGTATTAAATAATATTAGTTCTTAAAGACTTTTGAAGACTTTTGTAATTTTCTATAAGCTAGGTATGCGCCCCGATGGCTATATGACCGCCTTCGTTATTTTTAAAGAAAATGAAAAGATTTTGCCTTCTTAATGAATGAACATAAACGAACTTCTCATTGTATTGTTGACAAATAGTTTGCCAAACATTCAATTCATTTATAGCCATACTTATAAATTAGGTTATCGATTTGAAAAATAAACTCACACCAGATGTATAATTTGTAGATTTTGCTGTTGTTATTTTCAAAGAACAAGCTAGGGTGCATATTAGAATTATTTCATCCGTATATTTTTAATTTCAAGCCCTTACAAATTTAGACACACCCTTAAATACATTTGTGATTTGTTGTTTTAAATTTTACAGCGTTTTTGTTTAACATTCAAAACATTAAGTTTCATATATGGTATGCGCAAGGTGTTACGGTTCATGATTAGGTTCTAGTTTTAGTTTTACCAAAGCATGTTCATGTGTCGATCATTAACCTAGAAAATGATTAGGTTATAGTCTTAGTTTTCCCAAAGCAAGGTTACGGTTCATGATTAGGTTCTAGTTTTAGATTTGAAGTGAAATAAATTAATCTATCTTGAACTCAATGGTAGTAACTATATTATCTTTTGTTAATGGCCGATCATTAACCTAGAAAATGATCTCTTTTAATTTTATCCTATATGTTTCTATCAACAGTATATGACAAATTTTGTTTTCATGTTTAACACTAGGCATTGGCCCCTGATGGTCGGGTAAAATTCGTGTGTTTTAGTACATTAATTGTTTAGTTTTGGTTTAAATATTGGTTGAACATTGGTACTTCAAGCGTGTTTATGTGTTTCAGGGTACAAGACGTTAAGGATGTTTATCGGGGTGATTTACGGGCTTGGAATGAAGACTTGAAATTAAGAGCAGAATTGGATTGGCACGTTTTCTAATGCATAAATCTTGAAGTCAGAAAAATCCCTGTAAAAAAGTCCCTTCGCGCGACGTGAAGGGACATGGCAGATTACTTCGCGACGCCGCGAAGTTATTTCAGCTAAACCCCAAATATTTTGTCCTTTGCGCGACTCGAAGGACCACATCATTACCTGTTCGTGCGACGCGAACCAGTCTCAGACGGAAAATTAAACCTAACTTATAATATAATTAGTTTTCAGCCCCCATTCGAGATATCTTCTATTCCAACAGTTAAAGAGAAGCCCTAGGACGATTTTCCACGATCCCAAAGCCTCCAGTTCGTCATTTCATCACATGTTTTCATCCTTTCATCAGATAAGCGAATCTTTTGTGATGCCGATGTCAGGCTAAAACCACTGTATTCACTTTAGGCTAGGGTTTTGTGTATCCAACTTTGATCAGATTCTATGTTTTGAATGATTATAAACTTGATTGAATGTTCTTTAATCTTGTTTTACAACACACATTGATTTTTTAAACATATTATGCTTTTGACTATCAAACTTTGCATCATTTTTCTGGTTGTGTTCATAAACATTTAGGGTTAGCTCTTATGTCATTGAACCAATAATTGTTAGTCATTGCTTGTAATTGATTTTCTTTCATTAAACTAGTAATTGGGTTAACCGGGTTCAGTTGTGTCAACAATTAAGTTAGGGTATCGTATGTCATCACAACCCAACTACTAGGTTTAGTAATTACTGCGCGATTAATTATATAAATATGTGATTAGTTGGTCAACACAGTACCTAAACCTGAAGTGAATCATTTTCTCATAACTGTTTACAACTTTTATGTTATAATCGTGTGTTCTTATAAATCAGTTTTTCTCAACCACTTGACATCGACCATTTGCATATTTTAATAATTAATTAATATAATTTTTACATGCATTCCCCTTTGATTCCCTGTGGAGACGACCTTACTTACCCGTACTAGTATATGTATTTAAATGAATTAAAATACTTGTTTTTGATTAGAGCACGTCATCTAAATCAAAATGGCGCCGTTGCCGGGGAATCAATGCGCAAATTGCTAATTTAGCTTAATTTTTAGTTATAGTTTTTATTATTTCTTCGTTTATTTTACGCGAGGTGTTAGTGTTTTTGTCTGTGCAGGTGATTTTACGGGTTAATGCATGCACGATCAACCACCAAACCAAGAACAACCAATTCCTCAAAACAACCCACCGCCTAACCGAAACTAGAATGCTAACCGTAACCAAAACCAGGTAAATCGTGGAGGGGGCAACCATAACCAGAGAAGGCAACTAAACTTTGATGACCGGTCAGACAGACCCGCCCCACTAAACCGACAGAGTAGGCAGAGTTCCGAGAGGAAGGACCCGAGGTTAACCCAAGCTAATATACGAGTCGGCGAATGGAACATAGGGGATGATGCAGGGTTAGATTATGAGGATGATGAGGAGTTTTTGGTTGAATATGGGGTGAGTATCAGCAACAAAATCTTCAGAATAACCAGGAACCTCGACAAAACCATCTAGAATATCAGCAATATCAAGCACCGAGACGTCAGAATAACCGCGAGCCACAGATTCCCTTTTATGAGCTTGATGATGGAGTCTCGAGAGCATATATTCCACCACCCGTTAAGGGAGTTCAAAGTCACTTCATCCCATAAGTGGCCACAAACCCTCTACCGATCATTGTTCCGGTTAGAGATGGGAGAACTTTTTCAGTAAGACAAAGTAGTTTAACCGGATTGCCCACTTATCATGGAAAAGCTACTAAAGAACCATACCTACACTTAAGTAATTTTAATTGGATTTGTGCCACTATCTCAAGTCAGGTTTTTACTGCGGATGAAGTGAATATGGCTGTGTTTTAGTTTAGTTTGAAGGATGCAGCAAAATAATGGTTCTTATCATTACCTTTGGCTAGTATTTACACGTGGCGGGATTTGGCACAACAATTTTTGGATGAATATTACACGCCACAAAAAAAAAAACAAAAAAAAACAACAGAGGCTCGAAATGTCATTCGGAATTTTCAGCAGCGTACGGGTGAAACTTTCTATGAAACCGTTCAGTGGTAAAAGCGGCGGACAGTCAAGGTTCAGATGATAGAATGGATATATTGGAAAAGAAATTGGACAGGTTATTGGATGTAGGTACGCAAGGAAATGGTAATTCGGGAAAAACATACCCGGTCTACGAATGTTGTGGTGAGTTGGGACATGAAGTTGCGAGTTGTGGGGTAGTACAAGACGAGGAAAACAAGGAAGAAGATGTCAACTATGTTCACGGTGAAATAAAGTTCAACAACAACAATATGAATTTAAATACTTATCATTTGGGCCTCGTAAATCATCCAAACTTCATCTATGGAAACCCGAACACTCAACAAAACCCAAAACTTTCAGGGTAGTTCAAAGAAGACAAGATATCATTCGAATCAGAAATAGTATGGGTACAGTTCAGGTAATGGTCAGAGCGGGTACGATAAGAGAGATTATGGGGGTTATAATAACATGCATCAAAATAGTTATCATCAGGGGCAAGGGAATTCCTCAGGTAACAAAGAAGAGTCGATTAAGGATGTGATGGAGTTCTTAAAGTAAAAGAAGACATATCAAGAGACTAAGAATAAAAGTGTGAATAAGATATTGGAGCTCCAAGAGAAAGCTAATGCTGCAAGGGATAAAAAGGTGAGTCAGTTAGCAGAGGAAGTGGCAAGTTTCAAGAGAAATCCATCCAAACTACCGAGTGACACTTTGAACAACCCAAGCCATCAGAATAACAGTTCCTCGAGTGGAAAGAGCACCCACATTAACTATGTAAGTACCCTTAGGAGCGATAATGTTTATGATAATAGGGTAAATCCACCATCATCCTTCGTTGAAGGGTGGTGGAAGACTTTGGTGAAAACGGGAATAGTGATGATGATGTGGAAATCGTACCAATAAATAAACTGAAAAAGTTAATTAATAAAAATTTAAACGAATCGGTAAACAAAAAGGAATAACCAACCACCAAGGAGACAGATACAATGAATAAAAGCTATCCATTTCCTCGGCATTGGTGAATCTCGCAACATCATTAATTAAAAGAGGGGCCCACAATAGGAGGAAACGTGGAAAGTGTTCAAACAAGTAAAAAAATAATTTACCCCTCATTGATGCAATTAAAAAAGTCCCCGCATATGCTAAATATTTAAAGGACTTGTGTACTCAAAAACAAACTCACAAAATGCCTAAACAGGTTGATTTAACTGCTAATGTGAGTTCGGTTTTGATGGGAATCCTCCTACCCAAGTTTCAAGATCCTAGAACGCCAATAATACTCATTCAAGTGGGTGATTTTAAAATGACAAGGGCATTATTAGATCTTGGAGTCGGGGTGAGTATTCTCCCAGGAATATTATATGATCAATATGATTTTGGTCCACTTAGAAAAGCCGACACCACGGTGGTGTTGGCCGATTTGACACTTAAGCTTCCTAGGGGATTGCCACCGATGTGATTGTGATGATCGAAGATTTTTATGTAACATCCCCAAAATTTCGATCCAAATTTGACAACTTAGGAAAGTTGAGGGATCAAAATAATATATAGACAAGTCATGAGAAAATATTAAATAAGGAAATATAAGAAAAATAAGAAAATAAAAATATTTCCTAAGCTAAATTTTTCCACATAAAGAATAAAAGGAAAACTCAATCCTACATGGAAGGATGTAAGAAAGTGTAAGCACTTTACAAGGGTATAAATAAGGAATATGGAATCCATCCCACATGTAAAGTGGTAAAGACATGGAAGCTCTTTATAAGAGATGGAATTTTCATAATAATATTCTTTTATGTATAACATGCATCAAGTGGTCCTAGCGGAGGGTGCGAAGCACCCGACACGCACGCGATCGGGCTCGGGCGAGGACGATGGCGAAGGCAATGTGGCGCTTTGATGGCCCACTTTGCACTTCGCACGCTCGCATGTAACATCCTAAAATTTATAATGTTAAATAAAGAAAGTTACGTTTAGTGATTTCGCGTTATTAATTAATTAATGTCGAGTAAAGAACGGATCATGGACTTAGATTAATTAAGATGGGTTAAATGAGAATGGGCCTTAGGTCCATGGGCTTTAAGGGATATAAATATCCCCTAAACCAACCTAAAACCCTAAACCCTCATTTCATTTCCATCATAATCTCTACACACTAAAAAACACACACATACACTACACCATATTCGGCCGAGAGAGAGAGAGAGACATCCGAGACCAAGAATCAAGCCGACCATTATTAGATCTTCAATATACGAGATAACCAAGCAAACCGCGACCACACCGAACGTATAAAAGGTATGTTCTTGACCTTTAAAGTTTACGTAGTATTGAACGTTTTTACCTTAAAGGTCCAAGCTTTATAGTATATACGGTATATATACGAACGAAAACGGTTAGGGAACGTAGGGGGTGATGTTGAACCATAACAAGGGTATTAAAATCGCCAAAATGCTTGATAAAAACCAAACCCGTAGCTGACCTGAACAACTTCGCCTGCAAAAGCTTAACTTCGCCTTCAAAGCATAACTTCGCCTTCAAAGCTTAACTTCGCCTACGGCCAAGTTCGCCTAACTGGTAACTTCGCCTAAGGCCAAGTTCGCCTAATTGATAACTTCGCCTAAGGCCAAGTTCGCCTAATTTATAAGTTCGCCAGCTCGACCCCAGCCAGGGGCTCTGCCCCTTGGACCCTGCTAGGGGCTGCCACCCCTAGACCCCGCTGCCAGGGGCGCTGCCCCCGGACCCCCGTTCGTTGTGGGTAGTAGTTAAGACTAGAAAGATGATAAGAGTAGTGATAGTTAATTGATACGTATACTTGTTATACAGTCAGCCGTGCACAACTGAAGAAAGGGATTACGATTAATGGTGAACGTAACCGTGTTCAGGTGAGTTTCTAGCCCCAATTATGTGTTATGTTTTCGGGGCTGTGTGCATACTCGATATGTTTGTTAATACGCTTATCCTAAGAGATAAGTGTATGCCTTATGTGAATGATGTGATATGTATGAATGATGGCTTGACGGTATGTGAACGATCTTCGGATATTGCACGTACTGTCAGGTTGTAACGCTAAGTATAAGGTAAGTATGATATGTATGCTTATGTGTATGAATGCGATAAAGTTAATAAAAGAAGGAAAGGATGGTTGTATGCTTACGAAGAGGGTACCGGGCCCTAATAATACTCGAGGTGTGATGTATGGTTGTATGGTAACGAAGAGGGAATCAAACCCTACTAATATTCGAGAACTAGGGAACCGAACCCTACTAATATTCGAGGAAAGAGGGTACCGAGCCCTAATAATACTCGAGGAAAGAGGGTACCGAGCCCTAATAATACTCGAGGAAGGAGGGTATCGAGCCCTAATAATACTCGAGGAATGAGGGTACCGAGCCCTAATAATACTCGAGGAATGTAGGGCGTAATGCTCTTTATAACGTAAGATATGAAAGTAAGTTAATACAAAAGAAAGTATGAAAGTATGAAAGTATGAATGAAAGAATGTAAGTTTATGTGTATTGTATAGTGTATGATTAACTAGAACTCACTCAGCGTAGCTGACTTTTAGTATGCACGCAGATGAGTAGGATGAGGCAGCTCGCTTGAGGAGACACGTGGCACTGAATAAGAGGCTGGCATCGGAAGACTCAAGACGTTTAAGTTTAATGTTTCGTTTATTTTGAAAGACAAAATGATGTTTTAAGACAAGACGTGTTTTGTTATGAAATGTTTTATGAAAGCTTTTATATTCCGCGAATGTTTTAATTAACTCTGATATTTAGAACTGCGTTTATGAGTAAATCCAACACGAAAGTAGGGCTACCGGTAACAGGGCCTTACATCGCATCGCCGCGAGCCGATTACACCTAGATGTGACAAGCTATAAAAGACAAAGGACCAAAAATTAAAAATAATGTCAAGGGACCCATCGCGATACGCGATGAGTCCAAGAACACGGCCATCGCGTATCGCGATGATTCGTGATGACTCAGGGACACGTGTCACACCCAGGTGACACGTGGCAGACGTGTCAGGCCACGTGGCGGCACGTGTCGTGACCTCAGAAATGAAGGCGTCGCGATACGCGACGAAGTTAATAGAGGAGCCCATCGCGTATCGTGATGGGACTCAAATTCAGCTATAAAAGGGGAGCCTCACGGCTCATTCCCCTAACACACACTCTCTAAGTTATTTTCTCTCTCTACCTCGTTTTTACGTGACAAGCACCGTTTTGCGTGCCACCGACCCGAAAATCATCACCTCGTAATTTGTGCCAAATACCCGGTGTTTTCCTCGAAGTGTGTGCCAATCTCGTAGTACGTGCCAAGCTCCGAAGTTCTAACGGTTTAAGCTTGAAACGTGCATATAGAGTAGATGTGCTGCCCGTATAAACTTAGGAATATCTAACTACGAATACCCGTGCGAGGTAAGGGGTTCTGCCTAAGTTATTATTTTATAAATGGCTTAGACCATAGTCGGAGATATAGCCGAACCTTGATTACAATTTAGTATTATATAACTTTTCTTAAGCAAAGGTTATAGTCAAAATATTGTTTCTAATTGATTAAGAAACATAAGCAGGTATATACGAAGGGTATAATTAAAATAGTATTTCTTTATTATTAAGAAACATAAATATTCAAATAATATAATTAAATTAATGTTTCTTCTTGAAGAAGAAACATAGTATATGATTGGTAAATAAACAAGAGGACAAAAGGTCCAAATGTTTTATACAAACAAATGTTTTTATCCAGGTTAAAGCTATACAAAACGGACTAAAGGTCTAAAGCTAGATCGATGATCTAGTTATTTATACAAAAGGTTATTCTCGTACTATAGGTTCGAGGTAACAAGTCAAGAAGTAGAAAACAGAAAACATGAATCAGTATAAGAAACTGATTATAAACAGAAAAGGTGAATACGCCCTAAACCTTTTACAAACTCTTTTAGAGTCAGAATGTTTGCATAGGATTTACGAATCCTTAAAACTTTGTGTTACAATAATAAGAAACGAACACTCTGATTAAGAGTATACATGTGTCTGGATCCATTCATACATGGTGACTCGGCATTTTCCCGAGGCCATGCAAATCATCAACATGTCTCCGGAAGCTTGATGAGAAATGATTTGCGTATATAACTGATTGTAGGGTAATTTGATCCCAATGTAGTTGGGTGCCTAATGAGTAGTCACAAAGGTATTATTGTTGGTTTCACAAAGGTATTGAAAAGATTTTTTTACAAAGAGTCAGCGTCATTCACCAGCTGTGTACTGACGTATTTTCTAACCATTTTACAGGAAAACAGAAAGGTTAGAACAGACAAGCAAGACAAAATAGAAGATTGGAGAATTAGTCATTAGATGATATCTGATGGCTCAGATATTTTATATTAAAATATTATAAAGAATTATGTTTTAAAAAGAAATGTATTGAAATATCAAACGGGTATTTAAACCCGAGTTTTCAATTATAATAATATTTTATTCTAGACTTCTACTGAAAAGAATTTTTTTTCTCAAAAAAATGCGTTGTTAACATTAAATGGATATTTTAATCCAACATTTTATAAATGAATATTTTATATTAAAAGACTTCCGCTAAATCAAACCGCAACTCTGATATATTTACAAAACAGGTACCACCTATTGGTCACACGCCTGGCCCTAAGTCGGGGTGTGACATTTTACTACCTGGTCGACTCTCTGGTTCTGGATTATGTCACAGTTGACTCAAAACGGCAACCGAACGTGATTCTCGGTAGGCCCTTTTTGGCAGATTCAAATGCTTTAATTAACTGTAGAACCGGGGTAGTCGACATGGCATTCGGGAATAAAAGTCTTTAATAGAATGTCTTTTCAAACGTTTCTAACCCTCTGGTGAGTGATTAATGCTTTATAGCTGAAATCATTGACGGGTTGAATTCTCATGAATATGAGAAAGATGCCTCAGAGGAGTGTGTTATTTGTTGCAGGTTGATGCCTCACTCGGACTCATCCCCGGCAGTATTCCTCATCTGTTAAACACAAATTAATAATTAACCAAAACTTGATAATAATAATAATAATAATAATAAAACAACAACGATGTTGATGATAATAATAATAATTATTATAATAATAGTGAAACGATAATCGATGATATGAAGAATTAAGGTAAGAATTAGACCTTTGGGAGTAACTCCGAGGATGTTTTACGACATAACAACAACCAATTTATGGATAAAGATCGAAGCAAAGACTAAGAGTTGGAAGGATTGTGGGTGTATTTTCATCAGAGAGCGAATAGGAGAATCGATAACAAATTAACACCCTATTTATGTATTAATATATTTATATTTTAAATAAAAGGGGGAAGATGAATTGAGCGGTTTTTCTTGTAGTTTGGTGATGAATCGAATCAGTTGTAGACGGAATTAAGAAGCAATTGTGGCCTAATGTTTCTGGTAGCCGGCGGGAGTGGGGCGCTGTGGTGGCCGACGATGAAATTAACCAGCGGCAACGACTGTGGCGGTCGGAGGAGGGTGTGGGGTGGCCGGCAGAGGGTGTATAGGAGGCGGCGTAGATGGAGAGAGAGTGGTGGAGGGATATGGCGGTGGTGAATTTTTAGGGTTTAACAAATGGGGGTTTGAGAAGAAAGGATTGAGATGTTAGCATGAGAGGTTCTAACCCGTTTTTCTAATCGGAATATCGAGATCCGTGGATAGTACCCATGACTCGCGAATTTTTAAAAGGTGAATGGATGAGAAGCCAATATTCATGAATGGATAAATCTGGTGGCACGAGGGGGGGGGGGGGGCGTGAGGACTTTAAATGTCGACAATCATATATATATATAGATAGATTATCAAATCAAGGAACTTTATGCACCCACATTATCATCGCTAATATGTTGGTAAAGGTTAAAAATCTTGGTAATTCGTTTGTGAAGATTTGTTTAAACACCAAGTGTGAGTAAAACATTATATCATTGACTAGTTTCCCAATTTAACAACAATCATTTTAATTGTAAGGTTAAATGTTGATAATTCATTGAAAATAGAAATTATTTGCAAAAATCCATAGATAAATATAAAACCTTATCTATAAAAATTCGTAGGCTTTTACAAAGAATACATTTTCTTTATTATTATTATTATTATTATTATTATTATTATTATTATTTATTTTTGTGATTTTGTTTGATCCGTTGATTTTTTTTGATGATTTTTTTTTCACAATATTTATGTCAATTTTTTGATAATTGTAGAACCCCGTTTTGTTCAATAGTCTTTTGTATTTGTTTATTCTATTCACGATGTATCTAGTTAGCTTGTCGGTTTCCATTGTAGTATGTTTGGGTCTGAGGGCATGTATGTTGAGCCCATTGGGCCTTTATAATGGAAAGTAGCATGTATTTCTTCTACTATAAATAGTAGAAGACACAACCATGCAAAACAACCTTTTCATAATTATCCTATCCATTCACTAACTCTCCATCCACTCTCTATCTTTTCTTACCATTCCATGTAATAACCAACACCAACGATATCAGAGATCTCGGTTAACTTGTAAGTGATTTCCGCTAGCTTACAAGGAGATTTATCCAAGAACTTTGTTGTTTGATATGCTCTTAGGACCAACAATTGGTATCGGAGTTTTCGGTTCTACTAGTTGTGATTCTTGGGTCATAAACTTGGATTTTGGTCTTGTTTGAGTGTTTGAGACATGTTTACAAGTGTTTGAAGTGGGTTTCGGGCTTACTAGTGTGTTTTCAAGCTTGAAAGGGGTTAAATAAGTGTGTTTGTGTGTTCTTAAAGGTGTTCGGGTTTGAAAAGTGTATTTGTTTGTGCTTGGAGTTTGTGTTTCAAGGTGTTATTGTGTGTATCAAGATCTTGGTGAAATAGAATCGAATTTCCAAAAATGGCAAAAATTGTACTTGTGTGAAAATCCGTGCAAAAAGTGAAAATCATACTTTATGGGAAAGCCAATCGAATCTAGTTTCAAACCATTCGAATCTTGTTCACAAACCAATCGAATCGTGATTAAAAACCAATCGAATCAAAATCTCAAACCAATCGAATTGAGTATTTATTCGATTCGTTTCATTTATAATTCGATTCGATTCATATTCTATTGGATTCAATCCATTTACCATTCAATTCGATTCTAATTCAAATTTGAATTCTAGTCGTTTAAACTTAAACTCGATCCGTTTGTACTTAGATCTTCTAGACAGAAATTGTTTCATTCCAAACTTGATTAAGAAGATGGAAAACGATCCCGAGATGTTAAAAAGTTGTCTAATGTTGGAAAATGAGGCTGAAGCCACCACAAAACCTCCAAATTTGATGTCTTTTGAAAGCAACTTTAATGATTTCAAACAGAGATTCAAGAACTACATAAGAATGACCAACTTTGCTCTCCTTAGATCCATTGAGAATGGTCCTCATAAACCTACAACTATGATACCTGAGGGACCCGTTGATACCCCTCCTGAAGGATATGTGGATGATGATATGTAACATCGTGAAAATTTCGAGTTCAAAATGTAAACTTTCTAAAAGTTAAGGGACTAAATATGCCAAATTCCAAACCTTAGGGTTTAAAGTGAAAATTCTGCTTTCTTGTCCTATCGTGATACGCGACGGGACAAA
Organism: Bidens hawaiensis; assembly: GCF_021521415.1. NCBI lineage: Eukaryota > Viridiplantae > Streptophyta > Magnoliopsida > Asterales > Asteraceae > Bidens > Bidens hawaiensis. Next base: position 216,736 of record NW_027491989.1, on the reverse strand, counting down.
AGATGAACCCCTCGCGTACTGCGACGGGTTTGGTCAAAAAGGTTCTAGAAGAGTCAACAGCGATACGTGATCGCTGTTGAGCCTACGTCATCGCGTTCCGCGATGACGTGGCCTGACACCTCTGGCACAAGCCTGCCACATGTCCACACGTGGCACACCTCTCACCACGTGTCCCGACACGTGGCCACACGTGGCACATCGGCCGCCACGTGTCAACACGTGGAACACCGTCTGCCACGTGGCGACACGTGGCAGACCTACTTTGTGATTCATCTGTTCTACGTCGGGCTACGCGACGGGTGCCTAGGACTCCGTCGCGTACCGCGATGGGATCCCAAATTGTGTCTATAAATAGCAGGTCCGAGATCTCCATTTGACACACCCAATTTCAGTACAACTCTCTCTCTAACATCTCTCTAACCATATTATAATACCTCGATAATTGTGCCATTATTCCTCGATAAACGTGTCCCGATCCTCGATTTCCGTGTCGACGTTACCTCGAAGTTTGTGCCACCCTCCACCCACGTACGACCAAGGAAGGTGTTTGTTCTCGAAAGGCGTATCATCAATTTTTGAAGATTGGTGTTATCGTTGACGTGCCAAAGTTGATCAAGAAAGTGAAGCGGCGTTGGAGTGCTGCTCAAGTTCCTTGAGTTTCTAAACGCCAAAAAGGTTAGGCGTAACGACAAATGAATATAATATAATATAATATTATATTAAAGGCTTAAACCTTAAATCGAGGTTATGCTCGATACCTCGAATAAAAGAAAAGAAAAGAAAACATAACAAAGAAAGAATAAAAGATATGTTATGATAGAATATGAATATATATATATATATATATATATATATATATATGTGTGTGTGTGTGTGTGTGTGTGTGTGTGTGTGTGTGCAAGTATATATATTCTTTGTTATGAAAATATTATTTAAGTAATAATGAGTATTCTTAAATAATAAAAGAAAAGAATACGTTTCTTTGAGAAGAAGAAACGTCGGGTTTTCATAAATAAACTAAAGGTTTATAATTACTTTTAAACTAAAGGTTTTCAAGTAAAAGAGATTTATGAACTAAAAGTTCATCGAGGTAGAGTTATAAAATAAGACTAAAGGTCTTAAGCCGGATTGTATATCCGACTAAAAAATGTTTATACTCGTACTATAGGTGCGAGATAAAAAGGGAAAGACCCTCGGATGGTGAGTGAAGCCGGTCCCAAAGCGAAAAGGTGAATACGCCCCCAAACTTTTAAACTTGTTTTCAAATGAGTTAAACATGTTATATGAAAATGATTATAAGGGACTACGTGTCCCTAAAACCATTATAAATGAGAGTATAAACCTAGCCCTCAGGCTGTGGTATACGTGTGTCTGGACCTTACATATGTGGTAGTACGCGATGGGCACATCGCACCACCCTAATCGTAGGACGCTTTCCCGCGAGAAGTACGATCATTGTGTATACTTGCGGGTACTTAACTAAGTCGAACGCTGCGGTGTTTGCTGAGGTGACCTAGAGTAGAGACTTGAATTTATAAATGTGATTTGACTTTGTTATTCCTAAGCCACGATGGGCCGAGGCAGGTGTAGTCTCGAGGGGTAATAAAGTAAAAGAAAATATTTTTGCGTCAGCATGTTCACCAGCATTCGTTGCTGACGTATTTTATTTACGTTTTGCAGGTGAACAAGATTAGCGCTTGGAGTGTCGAAGTGCTACTTATACATCCGATGGCTCGGATTTGTTTTATATAAACTTAATATGTTTAAATGGTGGTTTGTAATCAAAACAAGTAATCTTTTGAACTTAAACGGGAAACTTTTATATATCCCTTCTTTTGTATGGTAAATATTTTACAACTTGATCCTTATATTTTATAAGACTTCCGCTAATATAACGTAACTCTGATTTATTGAAAAATATGGTACCAATTGTTGGGTCACACTCCTAGGCCTAAGATGGGGGGTGTGACAGGTTGGTATCAGAGTCATCGATCTTAGCGAATTGGGTATCATAAAACAATACCCAAGCTTCGATCAAGCATAGGAATTAATTGATTATTTGTATTAGGGATAAGATAGGCTGGTAACCTTTTCTTTCCCTTATCATTCTAAACCATCCAAATTGTTAGATGTCATTCAAGAACATGATGGATAATTTTGTACGCAAGGCAAAGGAAGCCGGAATTGCTGAACCTTTTTCCGAGGACAACATGAGCGACGGTTACTATGAAGCCTACTTTGATCAAGATGTAGAGCATGATCTAACCAAACATGTGTACTACTCCGGAAGCAGACACCATCCAATAGACGTTCCCGATAGTCCACCAAAACAAAGAATTGAACCTCCGAGACATTCAAGTTATCACCCACCCACAATGCCCATGTACCGACCCTCATAAATACCGAATTACCATCCATCGGAAATTACCACCTACCAACCACCACAAGTGCCGCAGTATTACCCAATCGGATACCTACCAAATCCACACCCGTCCTATGCCTTCCTCTCAAATCGACCAATAACGGAAGAACCAAGATCTCCATCCTCCGACTGGATGCAATTCCACTCAGATCAACGAAAGTGGCATACCAGAAGCTCCACTCTTAACGAAGTCAATTCTCAACCCACCAATGGTGAAGGGCCATCCTGCAAAACGATAATGAGGGTAATGATGCCCTATGAAAGTTTCAAAATGCCCCCGATGATCAATGAGACCACCCAGCATATGGAAGAGGAAGAACCTGAAGATGAGGAAGAACCTATGGAAGAAGAAGAACTAGAAGAGGAGGAGGACCCTGAAGAAGAGGAGGATCCTGAGGAAGAGTCTGAACAGGAAGAAGAGCATCCCAATAATCCCAATGAGATATCAACATCAATGGATGGATCACTCACTTCCCAAAACCCGAGTTACGGTTCTGTTGACCCATATGTTTAATATCTCGAAGCTCTCAAGAACCAAGCTTCATCAAGCTTCCCACCATTTCAAGGATAAATTCCATCAATTCAAGAGCAAGCTGACAAAATCCGAGAACAGAACCAAGCTGCTAAAGCTTTCTTCTACCTTTCATCCGACATGACCGACGTTCCGTATCCAGAACTGCGGAATCACTATGAAACGGTGACATTGGGTTACCGCGACCCACCTCCGCAATATGGATACCCCAACACGGTCCCGCAATCATATGAAGAGCACTTGGACCGCACTCTGCATGAGACAGACGATTGGAGAAAGAAGATGGATGAGGAAGGAATGAAAAAGAAGAAAATGGGAAAGATGCTTCTTCACAAGTGCAACAAATTAACAAAAGTTGTGAGGAAGTATTTGAAGGATTAAAGCAGTGTTGATGATGAAGGCGACAAGAAGACTATGTCCATTACGAATAGTTGTAGGCTTTTTCCCGGGCCTCCAATAATCATCTGGGGACTCATTACGAAGTAGTTGATTTGGTTGTACAAGTGGCAATGTATTACCCTCATGAGGGAAAGTTACCGTACTAAATTCCTCATTGACCTCGTAATACGAATGCCTATAATTCTTGGGTGGAGTCATGAGGACAACATGCTTTTTTCTATCCAGCTGATCTTGAACATAAAACTCCTGGCGTGCTTGCGAGGACAATATGAACGGATCATCCATGTGGCCAAATTTGTTTAGGTCGACCGACGTGTAACCACGAATATCATGTTTGACATGTTTACGGTCAATCCATTGGCACATGAAGACCGGAATTCTTTTAGTATCATAATCTAGGACCCATATCTCTTGCAAAACCCCAAAATAAAAGTTTTGTCCATAGGTCACCACGTCTTTTTTGATGTGCATGTCATCCGCCTCTACACCAACCCCGCTGTTCTGGTAAACTCTACCATCATGAGATTTTGAATGAAATTCAAAACCGTTGATGTCGTATGAGTCGTATTTGTAAACGTTGCGGTGTGCTCCGTGTGCAATCCACTTTACGGTTTCCTATATAGAACCTGGGGAGCCCGCTAGCTCTCTTTCAACCTGAATTTCATTACAAGTATTAGATTCATCACCTACATTGCAGAAACTATAAAAGATTTTTAAAAATTATAGAAGACTTAATAAATTGATCTACCTTGTCGCGTAACCAGTCACCATACTTTAAAGTATGCTCCTTCTCCAGCAATGCTTGTCGTTTACCAGGCATTTGGTTTTTCAAAGAGGTCTTGTGTTGTCTGCAAGTAGAAATATATATAATATATTGTGAATTAATATATATATATATATATAATTTAGAGTATATATGTTAGTAATACTTACTCGATATACGACACTATTTCAGGCGTATTCTGCAGCACATTGAAATGTTCTCTCTTGAAGATATCAGGAGAAACTTCAACTGATTTAGCGCCTGTGACAGGAATTGTCTCCCCATTATCATCATGCTTATCATGTGGAATACCAACAGTAATCTTGATGTTTTTTGGTATTCGCTCAGAAACTCGATTGTTTCTTCCTCAATGTTCTCCTCAGTAATGCAACCTTCTGGATAAGTTTTGTTTCGCACGTGCCCTTTGATAACCTTCATACACCTTTCAAAGGGATACATCCAATGAAAGCATGGTTGCCCACATAATTTTATCTCTCTAACAAGGTCACGGTAAAGTGAACCATGACATCAGAAAATGATGGAGAAAAGTATTTCTCCAGCAGGCACAGTGTAACTATTTGCTCTTCATGTATCTTATCAAGCTCTTCTATAATGATTTCTTTGCTACAAATTGACTTGAAAAAAAAAACAAAACCTGATTATAGCATTTCTCATTGGTTCTGGCATGATGGACGGTATTGCAAGGGGCAGAAACTGTTGCATAAGCATGTGATAATCATGTGATTTAAGGTCTTGTAGCTTCCTTTCTTTAAGATTCACCAAACTAGAGAAGTTAGAACAATACCCTAGTGGAGCCTTCATTTTATACAATGTTACAAGAAACATGTCTTTTTCTTGTGCTGATAATGTGAAGCATGCTGCAGGCAGTTCTGTATTGTTGCCTTTTGCTTTCGGTTGCAACTCCTTTTTAATCCCTAAAAACTCCAAATCCTTTCTAGCTGCCAATCCGTCTTTTTTCCTACCGGGAATGTTCAGCAATGTCCCGACAATACTTTCGGCCACATTCTTTTCAACATACATCAAATCAATACAATGTTGGACATGTAAATACTTCCAATAGCTAAGCCGTTGGTTCCATATATTGAACTTCTTCCAATATGGCTGCGGCGTTGTGTTATCCCTTTTTCTCTTACTCCCACTTAGGGATTCAGATCTCTTTCCCCATTCATTGTTAATGTTTTTGACCTTGTCGTATATCTATTCCCATGTCATAGGCTCTTTAGCGGTTCTCATCTCCTCTTTTCCGTTGAACGTCTTTGTTTGTTTTCTGAAAGGGTGGTCATGTGATAAATACCTTCTGTGGGCAGTATAACTCTGCTTCTTTGTGTGATAAAGTCGAACACATTGAGTGTCACGCCGACACACTACACAACCTTTGAATCCACTGTAAGGGCAACCAAATAGTGTACCAAGAGCCGGGTAATCATTAATCGTCCATAACACAACTGCACTTAGTGTAAACATTTCTTGTTTATATGCATCATATGTTGGCTCCCCGACCTCAAATAAAGATGCTAGATCGTCAATTAAAGGCTGTAAAAACACATCAATATTGTTTCCTGGCACTCCGGACATTAATAAGCAAAGCATGATGAATTTTTTTTATACACATCCAAGGTGGAAGGTTGTAAATGACTGCTAAAACAGGCCAGACACTGTGGTTTCTTGGATCGCTTCCGATGGTATCGGAGTACCTGTCATTTGTGGCTTTCCATGCTGGTGAATCTGATGGGTGGCGTAAAACACCGGGTTTATTGGTACTCGTGGCGTGCTGATGTGGTCTAAAATATACATATAGTTATATAAATATTTCTTACACTTTTGAGTATTTTTGAGCTAGATTCTTAATGAATATTATTATTAGTTGGCTCATATGTGGGTTTTAAGGTTCTAAGAGATAATGATCTAAAAAAGATACAGTTTATATCAGAATAAACCAATCTAAAGAAACTGAGAAAAATAATCATCTCTTGGTGTGACAACTAAGTTATTACAACATCTAAATTAGTTATTGATTTAGCTGAAAAGTTAATGTAAAACTAGATGTAGTTAAAATCGTGGGTTTATTTATATTCTTTTTATGATGTTGAATTAATTGCTATATCAAATGTGATTTAAAGATAGAAGAAAAGAGCCAATAGTACGTAAGTGGAGCAAGGAATTAAAGACCAAAGAAAAAGAAAAGGCCTAAAGTGGTTTTCAAGAAATAATGTGATGGGCTTTTGGTTGTAATTAGATTTAGTCCATTTAAACAACTAGATGTCGGTTGAACTTAGGTTATAAGGGGGACGCAAGACAGATTGAGGAGGGGGGCTGCAATTGATTCTTGGAGTATTATTGAAGGCCTGGTCAACTTAAGGAAAGAGGATTGAGCACCTTGGTTCGAGCAGAGAGTGTTTGGGTTCGACATCTACTCATCCAAACATCTTTATCATTTGATTTGAATTTATTGTTTTCATCATGAATTCATTATTTAAACTTATTTACTTTGGTTTGTTCTTGAGTATGGTTGTTGACTAAACCCTTAGACCACCTAGGCTTATGATGAACTTTTGTTGATTTTGTATTTTGGCTTGGATTTTGTTTTCGTTTATGGATTTATGATTAAGTAAGAGGTTTATTTTTATTCGTTCGATGCATATGTGTGCTTATGTTTGTTTGGTGAGTTTTATTGTTTCACAGTTTCCTTGGCGATTGTCTGTCATATAATAGGATTCTGTTAGGTCATTTACTGTGTGTTTTTGACTAGTTTATGGTTGATTTGCAATAATACCATAGGAAAAATATAATAAATCAAGTAGATCTAAGTGTGCTGCTAATCTAAATAGCTGTAAGGTGATAGATTATGTGATAGGTCTTGGTTGATGAATTGCTAGATTTAGTTCTTTGTAAGGAGTCCGTCTAGGTTTGGTTTATTTGCCTTGTCTATCTAGTCGAGTGAGTGCTTTAAACTACATTTGATTTCCGCGCTGTAGGTAGGATTTCTTATAGAGGTACTTGTCATAAAATAAATTAGCGATCGTAAGTGAGTCTAATTAAACTGGTAATTTTAATAGCTTATTAGGATTCCATAGGTGTCTTCTTGAGAAGGGTCAAGGGTCCTGTTCGGTTTCCCATTAAGTGAATAGTTTAAGATCCCGGTTCCATAACTTAGCATTTCCAACCATTTGATAATTGATGCATTAGGGATTCTAGCCTAGGTGGTTGTTCGTCATCATCTGAATTAAGTCCAGGTTTAAGTCGTTTTAATTTTTATTAATTAGTTTTAATATTAATTTAATATTAGTTTTTAGTAAAACCCCCCAATAATAATAAATAAATAGTCTTGTGTGTAGTTGAGTCTAGTCTAGTTAATTTACGTAATTTAAAGAGTCTCGTGGGTTCGATATCCGGACTTACTTTGCTGTACTATAGTCGACCGGTTCACTTGCCGGTTAGTAGTTTTAGTTAAGTTAAGAGTTTAGAATTATTACTTACTGTCTAGATTAGCATATTTATAGTTAATAAATATTAAACTACTTTTAGCACGTCACGTGCCATGTTAAATTCTCTGTTGTGGTCTTTGATTGAAAGAGGCGCTTGAATCGTGGAATAATGGGAAAGTACCACAGTACCTTAGCAGGCGTGTTTATATAAGTTTTGTTAGTCTTCTCATCCACCTTCCACCTTGACTTGTTACAAACTGGACATGCTTCCAAATCCTTGTAATCCTTATAGTAAATAATGCAGTCGTTGATACGCACATGTATCTTTTCGTATCCTGAGCCCATTTCCTTCATCATCCCTTTGCCCTCATACATATTATTTACCATTTCGTTATCTGCAGGTAGCATCTTTTTCAAAAGTTTCAGAAGTTAATCAACGAACTTATGAGATACCCCGTGCTTGCTCTTCAAGTTTAGTAGTTGTACTAATGCAGACAACTTGGTGAAGTCAAGACATCCTTTATACAGGGGCTTCTCAGCGTCAACAAGTAGTTGTAGAAACTGTTGATACTTCTTGTCGCCTTTGAAATTGTCTTTTGTAGCATTTACCAGTTTCACAGGCATTTGTCGGAATGTTGGTGTCAGCAAGCCCAGTATTATTATCATAATTAGTTGGAATGCAGGTGCATGCAAACCCAATATTATTAACATAATTAGTTGAAATGTTGGTGTCGGCTTCTCCATGTTTTATCAAAGTAGTATAATTCTTATCAATTCCATACCTGTACAAGTGATGTTCTACATCGTCTACACTAAGAGATACGTGGTTCACACACCAAACACATGTACATGAAATAGAAATTGGTGGTGATGTCTCCTTGCAATTACGAACTGCAAAATCTAGAAATGCCTTAACACCATCTTTATATGCTTTACTGCACCTGTCTCCTACTGACATCCAAGACTTGTCCATCTTCCAAGAATTTTTTAATTAACTGTGTCATCAACGATATATATATATATATATACTAATTAACATCAATAAATGTAACTGAGATTTTATTATGTATGACACTAAAAGCAAAAATATTTGGTACTCACCTGAGATTAATGAAGCTGTTTGGTAGGAATTAATTGATGAGAGTTCAATAAATACACTAGCAGATCATTTATTAGGGTTTGGTGAGATTGTGAGATTTTATTTGGTCAATACTAATTGATTTGGGAGTCTTTCAGAAGATAAGTCGATTAATTGGCGGGTAAAAATGAAAATTTTAAACATCGAAATTTCGTTATATAAATATTAGAAGAGGTTCTATTATATTCTCAGGGTGTAGATCAAACGGTTGAGGCGCTTGTGATTAAACATAGATTGCAAATATTGCGGGTTCGAAACTTTGGAGGGAATATATTTTTATTAATTTTTTATAATAACCTCTTTTTAATGAAATAAATACACTGTGATTTTGAAAACACTCAAACTAAACTACTCATTAAAAGGCCTTTAAATCCGTTCAGAAACATAAAAATACATCATAATAACTAGTCTAAAATCATAACAAAGTTTCTTAGCTTTTAATTACAAAACTAATTAAAAGCCCTAAAAACAACAAGAAGCAAATAAAATACAATATCTTCACTTTTTTTTGATTCAATCAGTGAAGCTAAACTCCTTGCAAGTTGATCCTCTAATGACTTATTTGCCCTTATCAAAATAGGAATTATGTCTATACATCTTGTGCACACATCAGAGCTTGTGGACGAAACACAATCAGACGATGTAAAGAAATCACATTTTTTCCCTAAGTTAAAAAATATAGAGTTTAGGGTCAACAATTGTAGATGAATTCCAACTTTATTTGCAATTTCACTAACCTGAGATGCACAATTGTAGAACCTCCGACCTGCATTTTTGGTGGTCCTTGATGTTCTTAGAATGGCTTATTGACCACAAAAACAATAAACCTGAGATCGATTGCTACTGGATGTTGTGGTCCGCGATGAGATTTCTTCCATGGATGTTGTTGTTTTTTTAAGTGTTTTATTTTAGTGTTTTTGGGGGTGAAAACGGAGTTTTTATTGAAAACAAAAGTAGATATATATGTATATATATAGGAGGGTTTAGAAAGGAGTTGTTGTACACAAGCGTGTTACTAGCGTATTAGGATATTTATATGTCTTTGTACATTAGCGTGTTACAAGCGTAATAGACTCATTTGAACAAATATATAACATATTTTAACCTAATCGATTACAAAGTGTTTTTTGTTTTATTTTTAGATTTAACAAAGTGTTGTTTACGATTTAATAAGCGTATCACAAGCGTTTTTAACAAAGAAAGAGATAGCCATTAGATGATCCATAAAACATGTTTAGAAAGCATTTTAAGATAATGTAACATCCTACTTTTGGTTATAATAATAAAATAAATTTTGTTTATTTCATAGTGGGTCATTATCGGTTTAGATGAATAGAATATGAGTTGGTCTAGTGTTGGGTAAATGGATATGGGTTATTGTTGGATCCCGGATTACCAATCAATAACAATAACAGATCTCAGATATGTGAATATCCGATTAGTACTAGATCTAGCTTATAATTAACATCGATTCAATGTTATGTATGTGTATATGTTATCAATAAGTATTCAGTATAGTATATTAAGGTGAAGCTTGAGAGAGATCTGGACAGCAAAACTTCCCAAAACATTTTCAAAACTTTTATTAAAAGTGAACAGTAGTTCACTATATATAGAAGGTGATCTGGTTCGCTAACATCCCCTAGCGAACCAGCTTCCCCTTCGTTACATAAATTAACATAGCGAAACACCCCCTGATTCGTTAACATCCCCTAACGAATCAGAAGGGAATACATTACTTGGCTAGTTCTCTAACATCCCCTAGCGAACTAGCCTTTAACTTAGCGAACTAGATAATAATAAACATTATTTATTACATTAATTAATAAACAATAACGTTAACGATAAATACAAAGACTCTAGACGCAAAACCGTGCACTAACAGACACCCCCTCGTCTTGAGCTCTTTGTCTTTAACTTATTTGAAGCGCTTGGACTGCCAGTCTTCGCAACAATAAATTCCATGTTCATGACACACACGAATGATTGGAATTGCATAGCCAGGTCGTAATCTTCTTGGCGTTCAAACAAAATCTGCTTCCTGTGTAGCACGTCGTTGTCGGTCTCTGATAAATTAACCAACCACATCGGGTCGATTATCTTGATAAGCTTAGTCTTCAGACCTCTTCCCAAAACAATGACGGCCTCGCTGGTGTGGTTGTCATAATACCAGCGGTTGAAAGACAGATAAATATCTTGTGGCAATGTCTTCACAGGAACCTTTTTCATCGTTTTTGGCGGCTTCACTTTCAAGACAAGTTTCTTCCAGCCGGTCCTTGGATCAATCTCGTCAATGCGCTTACGTCTTGGGATCTGGGGCTTGAAGAATTTGAAGCCATGATTGACCTCGAACAGTAAGTGTTGGTGAAACCACTCAGCTGTTCGGTAACCCCCACGATTGATAAATGGACGTCTCGCGAGGGTACGAACATCCCAACGTGGTAGAGTTAAAACGTCCCTTATTTTCTCGTAATACTGGACACCCTTTTCCCACTTGATTATACATACCTTAAGGTCAGAATCATAGAGCCATGAGACAATATCACCATATACCTTTGAAATGGTCTTGAAGGTAGTCACCTGATTAGCCTTAACCCAAGCAGCAGCAGTATCTTTTCTTTCTTGATCTACATAACGATAAGCACTGATAATTTTACCCACTTTATGACGTTTGAACGTTCTTTCTACGTCCTCATCAGTCACTTCTTTGAGTGAGGGTTCTGTTCGCTGCACCACCTTTTCCAATTCATCCTTAGTCTCTTTAAACACCTCTTCTTGAAATACCGGAGCACCTTGATCAACGTTCGTGTGTTGATGCAAGTCCGGGTACTCATCAGCAGTCACATCCTCCATCTCAATCTCTTCATCCCTCCGTATTCATAAACAACGGATCAACTTCCAAATCTTCCTTAGTTATCACTTCGACATCGGGCTCAGTCTCTAAAACAGTCAACTGATCGTCATTCAGCCCAAGCAGAATAGAAATCTGCTCCCATGTCAAGGATCTAACCACAAACTCACCAACCTCTATCTCATCTCTGTTTACCACACTACGAACCACCCCTGATTCATCAACAAATATCACGGTGTTAGCTGCAATCATTTCAATTGGCTTGGCAGCTGTTGGATCTTGATAAATAATTATCTGCTTGCTCGAATCATCACCGCCACTAACACCAGCACCAGAGGATGAACCATGCGATTGTTTAGGCTCACCTCCTGCATCAGATTCGTCAGGATCATCATCGTCGTTCTTGAGTTTCTTGAGGGCATCTTCTTTACACGTTAATTGTAAAATCAACTCTTCTTGTTCCTTTAATTTCACCCCCTGAGACTCAACAATCGTACGCAACGACTTAGTCTCCTTCTGACAGAAAGAAATATAACTCATCATTCGTCGTTGATTCTCCATGAGTCGTTCTTGAGTTTGACGGTCAGCTGCCATTTGATTTTCATATAGATGTAGCAGATTTAGCAGCATTTCAGTTTGACGACCTGGTGGCAAGTTGTATACAGGCGGGTGAACAGGTTGAACAGGTCCTTGAGGCCGAGTAATTCTCATGAATGAGACATCACTAGGCGGAGGTGGAGGAAGAATAGTTGTTGGCGGAGGGGGAGGTCTCATTAATGTAGTAGGAGATACTGTAGACAATGTAGCAGGAGGTCTCGGTATCTCGGTTAACGCCATTTGAGGAATAAGACCAAGCCTCTCGTGTGACACCAACGTCGTCATCAAAGTAAGCATCGGAGTGCTAGTAGTTAGCGGCACCGCCGAGCTTTGAGGAGTTGATTGACGTGGTGGTGGGGTTCCAATGATTACCCCAGCCTCAGCAGACACACGAGGCTTCTTTGATTGTTCGCCAGTTGCTACAGCTTTACCCTTTCTTTTTCTTTCCAGATGAGCTTTCATGGTGGCAGCTAGAGCCGCATCAACTGCATCTTGTTGGTCTTTAAGAGCTCGTTCACCAGCTCCACCATCACCATCATTCCCATCATCATCTCCACCATCACCGTTCCCACCTTCTCCCCCTTCACTCTCGGAATCCGAATCATCGTGGATCCAGCGCTCATTAGGAGGACATACATAATCCGGATTGATTATATGACCAATCATCCGTTTATCCTTTGGCTTATCCTTTCTATAAATTAACATACGATGCACCGTTTCATCTTTCATATGTTCCATATCAAGAACATTGTTCACCAACGTCCGATCAATCACCAAATTCGGAATCAAATCCTGAATAATTAGCTGTAAAAAGCGAGGGTACATCAAGAATTTCTTTGACTGTAGAGTTTGCTGAACTTGTTCTTTCAGATGATCAAAGATGAGTTCTGAGTAGTTAAAGGGCTTGTTTAGGATTAGGGCAACAAACGCCGACTGCAAACTTAGGCGACACTCATCAAATCCACCGCGACGTCCACTCATACAATAAAGTAGAACATGCAACAGATACTTGTATGGTGGACACAACCCGTTCTTGTTCAGCATAGATTTACAAATATCACCACCATAGTTCAAGCGTGTGAATAAACCTCTAACCAATGTCTTGTCAAATTCACTCGGGTTGTCATCATTATCGTCAAATTGAAGTACCCGGCGAATGACCTCAACATCAATCGTAATTGGAATCTGATTGATTGTAGCTCGAACCAATTTATCTGTCTCAACCTATTCCGCCGTGTTCCAAAATTGCCTGATTATACTAAGATACACTTTAGGTTTAGCAGTGATTGCGTAGTGTATCTTTGAACGTCGTAAGAAAGTCAACATAGCTCCAAACGTTTCCAAATCAGTCACATCTTGATCAACATAAGCACAAATGTTGTGCTTTTTATCAAACGGCAATAAGATCACTTCAGCTTGTTGATCTTGTTGTGGTGGTTGTCCTTGTGGAGGTTGTTCTGATGGTGGTTGATTTTGTTCTTGATCAGCCATGTTTTACTGCATAAAAAAATCGAATATGAGAAGAGATATCAAAATATATCAACAAATCTATAGATGGTGTATATACGTGATCAAAGGATATGTATAATTAATATATTTACGTGTATTAGACGTTTTAAATTCTTTAATTAAATTAATTGAATATTGAAATTAAGTTAATTAATAAATGTCATTCGTTGGGAATCACACTGATTCGTTACAATAAGATAACGAATCAGACGATTCGCTATCAAGTAAATACTTTAACGAACTGAACATAGCGAATTACTAATTAATTTTGACGAACTAAACTCTAGTTCGTTATATTTTAAGCGAATCCATATCTGATTCGTGTAACATCTTATTCGCTTAGCTAGTTCGTGTAAGATCTTAACGAATTGGACACGAAACAGTCCCAATTCGCTAAGACTAACGAATGGTCATAATTAAGACTTGTTCTTTGACCCATATGGTCAAAGTCAAAATTACGATGAACACAAATAGTCAACAATATGATCCCGGTGACGATTAGACCATAACTATCGTCGAATCATCGCAATAATGAGCTCGTTGTACTCGGAATTACGTTCGTAATCGAAGATGAATGAGATTAAGACTCAAAATCTCTAAGTACATAGGTTAGACGAACCCACTGTAAACACCGATAACACGAAACTATAATTAACCCGGCAAACAACAATCAAATCATGATTGAAGCCCACCAAGGGTATCGGAATATGATTCCGATCACAATGACATCAAAATCATATAGTTTTTCAACATAAATTATACTGAAATTGGGTTTCAAAACTTCGGAAACCCTTAAACCCCTAAACAGTTCATAATTTAACTATCAAATCTTAGCCATTTTTGACGAAAATTAGATCGCCATGATCGGCTATACCTTAGAAATTCAAAGATATCTTAGAAATATCAAAACGAGAAGGTCGAGATTTCAGAGAAAATTTGAGCACGGTTTCTTTAAGATGAAGGAAGAAGGCGAACAGTGGAGGACTGTTCGTTATTCCTGTCTTATATAGACCTTGCACGCAACTCGAGGTACAACTTGTATGAATCAGGCGATTCGTTTAAATTAAAGTTAACGAATTATCCCATTCGCTAACTCAATTCGTTACCTTATGTTGGCGAATCGCTACTTGATTCGTTAAATTAAAGGTAGCGAATCAAGACTTAATTCGTGTCATGATTCGTTAAATATGCATAACGAAGGGATGATTCATTACGGAGTGCGGAAGCGAATTAGGTTAGCGAACCAGAAGCTAGTTCGCTAAAGAATCACCTAGTTCGTTATCCATAAATAACGAATTAGATTTTAAATAAAAATCTTTTATTTAATTTTAAATTAAATAAATAAATGAATTAAATAATTAAATAAAATAAATAAATAAGGTTATCGAGAATCATTTTATCCCGGCAACCAAATACCTTAAAATGTGTTTCCTTTTTTTTTACGAAACATAACTTAACGTATTTAAATAATTTTGGTATTTTATAAAAAATAAAGAATGTATTTACAAAAGAATATCCGAACAATTAAAAATAGATAATCTTTTCGTGTTTTTCAATGATTTATCAAAAACAGTACATATTTTTGTATTTTTGTCGAGTTTGTGCAGATAATCATATTGACCAAATTGCCCTTCCATCACAGTTTTATATTTCAGCGATATTATGACTGGCGATAAGTCGGTCATTGGTATTGTTATCCACATAAATCTAATAATACACATTCAAGTATTTTTGTGATATGATTAATTTGTTCAATTAAAGCACAGAATATCAGAAACTATCAGCCTCTAATCTCGGTTCAACCTTAATTTGATTTTTGCCAAATCACCCCAACTTGACTTAAACCATTATATTGTTGATTAAAATTTTTGATACCAATTTTGAAATTTTGAGCAATGCATCAAGTTTCCTTTACTGAGAGTGAGTACGCACTAGTCCATCTGTCGGCTTACATACACTGTATCCCCCGGGGTCCGTTTCTTAATGGTATTAAGACGCGCGCAAGGGAGGAACAATTGTATGACTAACAGCGGATTTTGATCAAGTCAGTAATTTAAATTGTACGGAGTACAGTGGTGATCAAGTTTAATGACTTTGGATTTGCTTCTTGAAAGCGAGTGAAATATTCATGCTTATGAATACCTAGATGATTAAGCCGCGTAAAGACTCACAGTGTCCAGAATCCTAACGCTTGTTATTTGCTTTAATTTATTTTTGGTGATCAACAAATATAAGGCTTGAGTATGACTGGTTATTACATTTCTGCCATCCTCACTGAGACTTTTGCTAGAGACTAACACCCCTTTCAATTTAGCGTTTCTTTATGTTTATATCACATACTTTACTCTACTGGGTTGTTTTAAGACCTACCAATGCACCAATGCAATTAAGCACACAGTCTTTTAAGCTTACTAGATTTGGGGTCAAGATAATCAATGTACTATCATGTTCTCTTTTTGCTTCAAAAACTCAAACTTTTGAGGAACATAAAATAAAGAAAAAATAAATTTAATCGCCCCAGTTAACTTAAGTTTATAAATAAATGGCTAACCATCAATTCACAAGTGAATAATAGGACCAAGACATGCAAGCATGCTTTACAAACTTAAATAACCGACATAATTTTCAGCGAGAAAATAATCTAAAAACACCTGCAAAAATCTTTTTGGTTTTTCTCTATACAAACTTTAAAAACACAATATTTTTTGTCTTTTTCAATTTTCTTATAAACAAAATAAACTTCACATTCTTTTTGGATTTTCAAAATTTTAAATGTTTTTGGTTTTTCTAAATATTTAAAAGAAAAAACATTAAAGAACAGAAATCACAATATTTTTGAATTTTGAAATTTTAATGTTTTTTTTTATTTATTCAAACTAAAAACACTCTTTTTGTATTTTCTAGATTTTCACCCCCTAAAACCAAAATAAATTTTAAAAGAAAAATATGACAGAAAATAAAGATAGTCATCCTTGTTTAAGGATATCAGCGAGGGTCTTCAATCAGTTTAAATCAAGCAAAAATTTAAAACGCGTTTTGTCAAAAGCTTTAGTAAACAGATCGGCTTTCTGAAAATCAGTATGTACTTTCTCAAGATCGATTAATTTCTTTTCATAGCAATCCCGTATAAAATGATATCGAATGTCGATATGTTTCATTTTAGAATGTTGTACGGGATTCTTGGTGATACTAATAGCAGCAGAATTATCAATCAAAATAGGAGTAGTAAGAAACTTCATACCGTAGTCGCGAAGATGTTGTTGTATCCACAAAACCTGGGAACAGCAACTCGAGGCTGCAACATACTCAGCTTCGGCGGTTGAAGTGGAGACTGTTGTCTGCTTCTTACACTGCCAGGAAACAAGCCGGTTTCCCAAAAATTGACATCCTGCAGTCGTTGATTTAAAGTTGATCTTGCATCCTCCATAATCTGAGTCTGAGTAGGCAGTAAGATCAAAAGTATCATCCTTGGGGTACCACAACCCGATGTCTGGATTTCCCCTCAAATACTGAAGAATTCTCTTGACTGCAGCTAGGTGAGTCACTCGTGGACTTGCTTGATACCTAGCACAAAGACAAACAGCAAACATAATATCAGGGCGAGAATCCGTTAAATACATTAAAGAACCAATCATGGCACAATAGAGGGTAGGATCAACAGAATCCTCCAATTCATCCGGTGATAAATTGTGCCCTACAGGAAGAGGAGTAGAAGGGATTTTTTCGGCAGAAATCTTGAATCAGCTCAAGACGTCGTTCACATACTTAGTCTGGTGAATAAAAATTCCATGAGCAGACTGATGAACCTGCAACCCTAAAAAGAAATTCATCTCTCCCATCGAGCTCATCTCGAACTTTGTTTGCGTGGACTTCTCTAACTCCTTACACAATGTGTCGTTTGTAGACCCAAAAATAATATCATCAACATAAATCTGGACTAGGAGAAGATCATCACCAATATTCTTGTAAAATAAAGTGCAGTCGACAGTCCCACGTTTGAAGCCATTATCAGTCAGATGGTCGGCGAGCGTGCCATACCAAGCTCTCGGGGCTTGATGTAGACCATACAGGGCCTTGTTTAATCGGTAAACACGGTCCGGATAATCAGGATCTTCAAAACCAGGAGGCTGTAAAAAAAACACTTCCTCGTGTAATTCACCATTGAGAAAAGCACTTTTAACATCCATTTGATACATTTTGATGTTCTTGTAAGCAGCATAAGCCAGGAAGATTCGAATCGACTCTAATCTTGCCACTGGCGCATAAACCTCAGTGTAATCAATACCCTCTTGCTGATGAAAACCTTGCACCACTAATCGTGCCTTGTTTCTCACAATTACCCCTCGATCATCCTTCTTACACTTAAATACCCACTTAGTCGGAATAGCTTTCTTGACTCTAGCAGGTTTGTCTATTAAGTCCCAAACACCCAAACGTGCAAATTGTTGTAATTGTTCTTGCATAGCTTCTACCCAAGAAGGATCTTCAAGTGCCTTACGAGCTGTCGTTGGCTTAACTTGAGATAGAAAGCAATAGAATTTAGCAAGATTTACAATTCCCGAATAATGTAAGTTAGTGTAAGCACACAATATGTTATTATCACTTGACAAAGCAACTTGATGACGTGTACGAACGCCCACATCAAGTTCTCCAATGATATTTTCCTGTGGATGATATCCATGAATCCGAAAAGTGGGATTCTCAGGAACAACAACATTATCAAATAAGTTAGTGTAATGTTCACCTAACTCGGGAGATGAAACATTATCACTGTCAAGATCAATAACTTGAACTTCAACTTGATCATCATCAGAAGAAGTAGAAACATTATCAGTAGCAACTGGAGAAACAACTTGAGGTTCTTCAGTTGGAGCATCTGGTTGAACTTCAACATCATTAGAACATGAAAATCTTAGAATGGTCAAATGATCTTCAAAGTATGCTCGAACCAGATCTTCGTCAATGTGTTCAGTCGAAGGAGTAAATGAATTAAATAAACTATCGTAGTCAAACATCCAGTCTGGACCTTTCCCTTGCGGAGGAGTTGTGTACTTTTGACAGTCCACATGGTACCATTCTTCAACACAACCAGATGTGAAATTAAAAACCCTTTTCTTTGGAGATGCATATCCCAAGAAATACCCTTCGATAGCTTTTTCTTCAAATTTACCCGAATCTTTCTTCAACATTGTACACGGATACCCAAATGGTTCCAGGTACTTTAAATTAGGTTTTCTATTATTTAAGAGCTCGTAGCTTGTCTTCTTGAGTCGTTTCACAGTTAGAACTCGATTAAGCGTATAACTAGCTATATTCACTGCCTCATTCCAGAATTGGACAGGAAGCTTAGAATCAGCGAGCATTGTGCGTGCAGCTTCAATCTGAGTTCTATTTTTCCGTTCAGCAACACCATTTTGTTGAGGTACATAAGGTGTACTATATTCTCGGTGAATTCCCTTTTGGATACAAAAGAAATCCAATATAGTGTTTTTGAATTCAGTTCCATTATCACTTCGGATTCTCCTCACCTTTTGTTTATACAGTGATTCGATCTTAGTAATAAGGTTTTGTACCAAAACCGGTGTTTGATCCTTCGAACTGATAAATAACACCCAAGAGTATCTTGAATAATCATCAGTCACTACAAGACAATACCAATCCCCAGAAATACTCGCACGATTCACAGGACCAAACAAATCCATATGAAGTCGTTCAAGAGGAGTATCAATGGAATTCAATAACTTAGAGGAATGTGTCTTCTTCTTCTGCTTGCCCTTTTTGCATGCAACGCAATGATCGGATAATTTAAAATTCTTTAACGAGACACCCTCAACTAAGTCATTTGCCATTAAATAATTCATCTTTCTGACATGTATGTGACCCATTCTACGATGCCATAGAATCGAGTCTTTCTCGGTTGCTTTCGAGACAAAACATGTTTCGATCGATGTGGATACCTTAGAACTCATATTTAAGACGTAAATATCATTTTATCGTGGTGATCGCATGACAACCATGTCCTCGGGAATAACATAACCCGGTTTCAAGATAAGACATTCTTTGTCAGTAAATATTGTAGTGTACTTTTTATCACAAATCTGCGATACATTCAATAAGTTAAGATCAACTTTGTCACAATAATTTATTTTCTCAAATATAATGTGACCATTTGAAACTTCACCCTCTTGTGTGATCATGCCTCCAGAATTCCCAGCAAACGCTACATATCCCCCTTGAATATTTCTTACGTTGGTTAATAGGTCGAGATTCCCAGTGATATGACGAGAACATCCGCTATCCATGATCCAGTTTTCACCAGAAATGGTCTTGGATGAACCCTACACACAAACAAAAGTGATTAGTTCAAAAAGGCAGCCCAAGCCTCAGTCTTGGGTACCTTTTGGTTTTCTCTTTGATCATTAACTTGAACAGATTTCAACTGTTGTTCAGCCACTTGTGAATAAGTTACCGGCTTCCTAGACTTTCGTCTTAAATAAGTTGCCTGAACAATGTTTGAATTCTTGTTCTGACATATGGGTTCAGTTGGAACGAATTTTGGTTTCACTTGACCATGTGTCTCATTGACATGTATAACCTTCCGAGGATTCACATTAGAGAACAAAATATGAGTATCATCAGCATATGACACAGGTCGTTTCAAAATCTCCTTGACCAATGGAATTGGCTTAGATTTGTCCTTGATAAAAGGATGAAGATTCTGATAGTTCTGCTGACTACAATTTCTCACAACATGACCTTGTTGACCGCATAAAAAACAAGTTCGCATGTCTACACAATGTTGTTGCGAGATATTTGGAATGAATGACCCAGAAGTTTGATGATGACTCACATTTTTAGTCATGCTCTTAGCAAACTCATCAGATAATTCAGATTTCTTCTTTAAATAAAAATCTAAATTAGAACAGTAAACTTTTTAGTGTATCTGTTCCAGTTGACTTCACAAAATTAATTTTCTTAGCTTGTTTTAAAAGTTGTTTTACCTTAGTTAATGGGTCAGATTGAACTGATGTTTTTGCTTGAGCATACACACGTTCAAGTTCTTGAATTTTGAGGTTTCATTGACAAAAACACTCTCAATAAGTTCAGGTTTGATAATACTTATTGGAATATCTTTTTCAGTGAACATCGTATCCATTCCTTTTAACTTAAAAACTCTAGTCGATGAAGACTTAGAACTCGGAGGATTAATGAAACGCATTAAGTCCTCGTCAGAAATCTTTGGTTTAACTGACTTCTTTTCCCTCACTGGTTTGGTTTTCACAGTTTCTTCCTTGTTCATTTTAGATTTGAATGAACCATACACAGCTTCCTCAAACTCTTAAGGTTCGCAAAGAATATGATTAGAACTAGGAATGTTCTTATTCTTGTGTATTATCTCAGGTACAAACACATCTTCAATAATCACTTTGTCAACATTTTCAACAAAGACCTTTTTACTTTCCACATGAGGTTTTTGAGGAGCAACTTGGGGTTTAACAATTTCAGGTTTAACCAATTTAGGTTTTTCAGAAATCACAGAATCTCTTTGAATCAAATCCTCTTCTTTTCTTGCAAAAGGATTAATTTTATAATCATTATGAAAAGGTGGTGGAATTTCAACAAAACCAATACCTTTCTTGGAATCCTTTTGTTTTCCAGATACCTCAATGATTTCATTTAACAAAAACGAAGAATTTCAAAATTTACCCAATTTGTTCTTCAACTCAAGAACCTCATTCTCAAACTCAGTTATCTTAGAACGATGTTTCAAGATTTCCTGAAACTTTTGGTCATTAATGGTCATTTTCACAGATAACTCGGCTTTGAGATCAGGGTTACTTGTCGACAATGCATCAATCTTTTCTCGAGATCTCCTTTGAGACTCAAGAGATTGTCGATAATTATCCTTAAGATAAGCAATTTCTCTTATTAGACTATCATTTTGATTTTTCAATGCTTCTAACTTAGATTTGTTAGATTCACAGTCAACACATGATGCTTTAACAAATGAAGTAGCAGAAATAGAGTTACTAACCTCATTGATCTTGGCCATGCAAGCAAACATTGATTCAGAAGGCTTGTCGCAAGAGTCGTCAGAATCAGATCCAGAATCATTATCGGAAGACATCTCACTACCAGTTGCATCTTGACAATCTTTATGTAACCCAAACATAGCCAAATTTGCTTGAACATCATTGCATAGTAACCGTTGTGACCAATCAGTTCCATCTGCTAACATTGCTTGTGTTGTAGAAGAAGATGATTTCTTTTCAGTATCACTTCCTCGTGGTGTAGAAGCATTTTGATTTTGACCACGAGGACCAGTGTATTCTTTCCTTGGTTTGTCACATTCCTTCGCGAAATGCCCAAATTCTTGACAATTATAACACTTTACTTTTAATTTGTAAAAACCCGACTTCTTGTTTAAAGCTGGAAGATCTTTTCCAGTTCTCTGCATGAATCTTTTAACTTTATGGACGATCATAGCCATGTTCCATTTTAAATCCATGATTTCTAGATCATCTGGATCTATCTGATCATAGTCCTCATCTGTTAAATCACTTGTGGCAATCTTACTACTCATTAAGTTTTCATATGAAGACATAAAAGCTGTCAGAAAAGCAAAGTTTTGCTCAGCTTCCTTCATATTAACACTAGGTGGTGTAGCAAATGGATTTGTATTAGTTGAACTTCCAGAACCACCCGAATTACCAGCAGAGTAAAAACAAACTTTTGGATCATTAACCATAGTTGAATCTTGTTCACTTGCAGAATGAGTAAGAAAAGCAGTGATTGGAGAGATCGTTGAACTAAGAGGCATACTTCCACCATAGAAAGCTGGATCTTGATTTTCTTTGGAGGATTTTTGACACTTAAGATCGTATTCTCTAGCTTCGATCTTTTGTAGAAATTCAAGTGCCGTCAAGTCTTCATTCACAAAATAGTCATTCTCTTTCAAAACCATTAGAAATGTTGAATAAGAACTTGGAAGCACACTTTTAATAATGTCAATTTTATCCTTTTCAGAAATTTCCATTTTCATCTTGTCCATTTCAGCAATTAAATGACTAAATCTTGTAGTCATCTCTTCAACTATTTCTCCCTTCAATAGATTAAAGTTTCGAAACTGAAACTTGAGCATCACTTTCTTACTCTCAGCTGTGTTTCCCATGCTTCTCATACGCAGATGTTGAAATAAAGACGCACATCTCTTGATACTACCAACTTGATGAAAGATATTTTCTGGTAATGCCATAGTCAGAGTAGAATAGGCTTTTATCTCGATTTCTAAAGCTTTCTTCTCTTATTGTGAGTATTGAGAAACAGCTTTTGGAGTATACCCAATAGTATCATCACCAATCATTGGTGCCACATAAACTTCATCAAGACAGTAAGAGCAATCAGGATGAACAGATCCCAAATGTGCACAAAACTGAGGTTCCCACTTGGCAAAGTCACTGAACTTCATCAATCTTGGACATTTAGAATGCGAACGTATCTCGGTATCAAGTTGCAACATCTGTTGCATTAACATGTTTTGAGACGCTAATGCATACATACCGGCCATCTTTGAAAAGTTTCAAAAATTTAAAGGGTCTAAATAAAAATTTAACAATCTGTGAACAGTTATAGCGAACTGTGAACAGTTATAGCGAATCAACTCTTAACAAAGTTAAGACTGATCAGCAACGAAGTACCTTAACGAATGAGGTGAGTGTTTTAGCGAATCAAAAGTCAACTTAACGAATCACAAGTCAACTTAGCGAATCACAAGTCAACTTAACGAATTGACCAAACGAATCACAAAGAATTAGTTTAGCGAATCAGATGATAATCAGTAACGAATCACTAAGGAAAGCTTAGCGAAATAAGATAACGAATCAGCTACAGTTGATTAGCGAATCACACTATAGCGAATCAAGTTGTTATAACCGTTTGTAACAAACTCTGACACCTTATGCCACGTGGCAAATGTTGTTATGACACAAATCCCAAGTTGGATGCGTGTCACACGAATCAGTTAATCTAGATAGCGAACTAGATAACATGAACCAATAACTCACACGAATTAATTAACGAACAAGATAGCGAAGTAACAAAATTGATAACGAATCACAGATAAACATGTAGCGAATCACCATACAGATGATAGCGAATTACGTTCATCTTCAAATCTTCAAATCTTCAAACAAGTTTTCCAGAAATTTATGAACATCAACCCAGAAACTCAGAAATATGCAAATCTGTAATACTTTCTCATTACTCAACCAAAACGCACAAATAACCTACCAAAATCCTCGTAAACCAATTCCGAATCCAGTACAATATACCACTAATCCAATTAACATCGATTACCAATCCAATTTGATCAAAACAAACACCCTGTTTCGAACTTAAACCGAAACCAAAACCAATCCACACAGATCCAATCCAAACCTCAATTCCTCTAATCCACACCTATCCAATACCTTAACCAACACAAACTCAATCCAATTCGTCCATAATTCAACAAATTCAAACCAAAATTGATTCAATAACAATAAAACAGAAAAACTTAATAACAATAAGAATTTAAACACCAAATCAAGTGTAAATCGAGCACCAACACACACTAATGAAAGAAAGAAACGAAAGACCATGGGCTTAAGCCCATGATCCCTAAATATATAAACCATAATCACCATTAATTCCCTCATTTTACACATATTCCATACACCACCAAAACACACACTTAAGCTCTCTCTCTCTAGCCGAAACATAGAAGAAGAACCGATCCCGATCCAAGGTATGATAGTATGATATTGTTTGAGCTTAAACCTGTTGTATATAAACACGAAAAGACGATCCGACACCGTTAAACCGTTTAAGTCACGAGATCCGGGTGGATTCTGGTATAAACCGAACCTAAGATGAGATTAGGGATCACCCTAGCTCAGATCTGGATCGAACAGGGCGAAAAACGGTGAAAAACGAGTCTAAACTCGTTTTTCGGGCGAATCCGCGGTTTTCCGGCGGCTTCCGGCGGCAGCGCCAGAAAAGTATGTACGTGGTTGTCAGGAAATGTTCTGACATTCCCTGACCTAACCCTAGTTCGCTATGGAAACCTAACGAATTAAAAGGTGATTCGTTAGTTGATTCGTATAAGGGGGCATAACGAACTAGCTCTAGTTCGTGTCTGATTAGTTAGGGGAAAGGGTAACGAATTACCCTTGATGCGTGATAGTTAGTTCGTTAAAAGAAATAACGAATTAGAAAGTCCAATTCGCTACTTGGACCGGTTCGCTATATGGACTGATTCGTTAAGGAGTCCAATTCGTTAAAGGGTTCAATTCGTTATAGGAACCAGTTCGCTAAGATAAGCCAATTCGTTATGAACCAGTAACGAATTAGAAGTTTAACATAATGACAATAACAGTCCCTGGACTTAGAAAAGAATGATTTAATTACAAAGAAGCCCTTGTACTTTAAGTAGCAAATTATTTAATAATTCAAAATCCTAATGGAAAATGTGTTAAGACAGATAATGAAAATAAAATTTTTCATTAACTTCTTCCCCTTGGACCCCGCTTAACCCCAGGCTAGCTTAACCCCAGCCAGGGGCTCTGCCCCTTGGACCCCGCTCCCTAGAACCCCGCTGCCAGGGGCGCTGATCTCGGACCCCCGTTCGTTGAGGGTAATAATTAAAGTAGAAAGACGATATGTGTAGTGATAGTTTATTGATACATATAATTATTATACAGTTAGTCGTGCACAGCTCAAGAAGGGAATAACCATAAACGGTGAAAGCAACCGCATTGAGGTGAGTTTCTAGCCCCACTTCCTTGTTATGTTTTCGGGGTTGTGTGCATACTCGATGTGATAGTCAATACACTTACCTTAGGTGGTAAGTGTATGCCTTGTATGATTTATGTATGACGATTGCTTGACGGTGCGTGAACGATCTTCGGATATTACATGTGCCGTCAAGTGTTTGTTAAAGGCATGATTGATATGTATGATGTATGAATGACGTATGTATGAATATGTATGATGTATGAACAATGTATGTATGAAATGTTGGTGGTACGTGAACGCTCTTCGGAGATTGCACATATTGTCAAGGAAAGTATGTAAATGACAGGTATGTTATAGTAGCACGAATGTAGGGAACCGACCCTAATAATGTCGGCGAATGAAGGGAACCGACCCTAAGAGTATCAGCGAATGTAGGGAACCGACACTAATAATATCAGCGAACGTAGGGGACCGACCCTAATAATATCGGCGAAGGTAATAGAGCGGAATGCTCTTTAAAACGTATATGTATGAATGAAAGTATGTAAGTAAGTACGGAAGAAAGAATGAAAGTACGTATGTAAGTAAGTGTATAAGAAGATAGGAAGGTATGTACCACCAGGTGCATATGCTAGTATGTGAATGTATTGTATGTCGCCTGATTAACTAGAAATCACTCAGCGTAGCTGACTTTTAGTATGCACGCAGGTGAGTAGAATGAGGCAACTTGCTTGAGGGGAAGCACATGGCATGGATTTGAAGACACTGGCATCTCAATGAAGTGTTATGTTATGATGTTTTAAAAGACAATGTTTTATGTTTAAATACTTTGAATGCCCATTAAGACAAGAAAGGATGGTTATGTAGTTTAATGGTTTGAATGTTTCAATATTCCGCGAATGTTTTTTTATTAACTCTGATATTATGAACTTCGTTTATGAGTAAATCCAACACTAAAGTAGGGCTACCGGTAACGGGGCCTTACAGATAATCCATATTTACCATTCATCAAAAGATGCCATACAAAAAGTACCACTAATTACAATACATCACAAACAAACCAAAAAGAGAGAAGCTAACATCACCATCACTCCACCATGTCCACAATCTCCTTCCCCAGCTCCTTTAAACTCATGTTGGTTGACACCGTAGTTACGGTGTCAACCAAAGTCCCACACACTGAGTCGTAGCATGCAGACTGTTGTTTCAGATAATCAACAGCCTTTGTCTTAAACCCAGTGTCTGGTTCCATCAACATGAGTTTACATGATTCGAGGGTCTTTGATTTTCAAATGTGAGTCTAGCCCTAATCTGTTCGACTGTCTTCAACAAAGTGTCGTCTTTCTCTTTCTCAAGATTCATCCTTGCTTTCACCATGTTCTTCACGGTTTTTTCAGAAGAATACATTTTTAATATCCTTTTGAAACTATTAGTTTTATTGAATAAAAAATATATAGACCTAAAATTAAATTTTCAGTAGTTGAGCCAGTAATTTAATGTAGTTAAGTTTGATTTGTAGTAAGATATAGTAAGATCTAGTAAGATATAGCTTAACTTTAATGTAGGCTATCTTTACCAAAAATATTTTTCCGAGATTTTTGACAGGTGAGTATAATTGTGATCAATTTCACAAATTAATTCTGACAGGTGATATAATTCAACTCATCTCTAGTTTAAACAAAAACACATGAGACAAGTTTGTGCTTTTCCTAAGTATGGGACACCCTTTTGTTTTTTTATTACAGAGTTACTATCCGTCCATGAGCGTTTCCCAAGCGTGGGACACCCTTTTGTTTTGTCTTTTGTTTCACAAATGTGGTTATATATACCTACACAACATTTGTGAAACTCATATACCTACATAATTTTAAATTATTTTTTTAGTTAATAATGGATTTCTCGTCATCATCCACAGCCTACAAGGATGTACTCAGGAGGCAAATTGAGGTTCAAATCGAGGCAGATAAAGCTTGTCGGGAAAATCTTACTGAAGATTTTGTGAAGACTAGAAACAACTTGGATGCCAGGGATGTCATTTCAAAAGTTCTTACTCGAATGCCCGCTAGTACTATCCGAGATCTTGCTGTTTTGTTTATGGTTGATGTAGGACAGAGAGAGCTTGACTAGTTAAAACTTTTGGGCAAGGCAATTCTTGAACTGAATTGCTCAATGGAATTGAAGTTGAAGTTTCTTATGTCACTCAGAGATTAGTATGTGATGGTGTTTCATGGGTGTTTATGATGTAGTGATGGTGTGTTTTGGTAATGATAAAATTTGTATGTTTGTGTTAAAACATGGATTCAACATGTAAACTATTAACTTACATTACAAAGTGTAACATAATACTAGAGATCTCCATAAGTCTATATCATAACATCTAACAAGTATCTTAAAGTACATAGCAGTCAGAAATCATTCAAATTTGTTGTTGCCTTTTCTTAAGTTCAGTAATTAACTCTTCTCCGGTTAAAACAGTGTTGTTATTTTCATGGAATACCTGTGCTTTCTTGCTAAGAGTATTTCTGTGTTGGTTTACATCCAAAAGGAGGATTTTGCACAAATACTTTAACCTCAACCTTTTTAGTTGCTTTTGTTGTTTAGGGCCTTCCTTGCAAAAATTACACACCCATGGTCTCTTCCCATCATATTTCTCCATGTGTCTCATAGCAAAAATATCACAATCTATTCCATTATTTTTTGTTCTCCATCCCATATTCACTCTATTGATTGTTGCTATTTGAATTTGCGGAGTAATGGGGTGTTTGATTGTCTTAAGATACATGAAAAAGGTGTTTCTCTAAACAAAATAGAAAGCAATTTAAGTATTTTGACAATTTTTATAACATGTATATATGTTTAACAGTATATCAGGAGTCTTTCCGTATCTTTCTTCAAAATTCTCTCTAATTGCTTTTGATTTGTCTTCTAAGCTTTTAAACTTTGCATCAGCTGGTATTTCTTGATTTGCACTGTTTTCAAGTAATTCTGTCACTCCTGTTTAAAGATTGAAGGTAACCACAAAGAAATGATCGTGTTGTAGACTTGGCACGAGCATTATAGAAACCTCCTTGAGTGATATGATTCCAAACATTGCCATTTGTTTTTCGATATTGTCTGAAAACACATCCAGTCTTTGTTTGTCTGTGTAACCCCTTAACTCAACATAATGGTCACTTGTCTGTATAATAATTAAAATGCAGATGATTAAACCGTTTATTGAGCGTTTTATAATAGTACAAAGAAAGTAGATTAATTTGTACCAGCAAAGTGCTTGAAGCAAAGAATCTGAACGGTGATGCTGCAGATTTTTTCTTTTCTTCATAGTTCAATGAATGCATCCATTGCATTGGTGGTTATATAAATGCCAGGACAGTAGCTTTCAAAGATCACCTTGAACGACTCTGTGTGAGTGGACTTGTAGACATCCTCCCAAATGTCTTCAAGACAAAACAATATATACTCTGAAACTATTTCTTCATCTTCTGTGACGCTAGTGGATACGTCAACCTCTCTCAGAAGATATGGAGATTTCAGTGTAATGAGGTTATCACTTGTTGACAATCCAGTGTCAACTATTAAACATAAAACAACTCATTTTAAATTTGACTGAAAATAATTGTAACTATAATTAAATACCTTCAACCCCTTTTGTTTTTTATTTATAATTGTTGGCAATCAAAGTCACAAAACTGCTTTTGTATTAAATGGATTAAACCACCACACTTATACAAGACACTTTAGCCACCTATTTATACTAAAACATTACAACATAAAATCTGCATAATCTTAAAACAACTTTCATAACTAGTTGCAAGTTACAACCTTATCTTTCTAGATATGCTAACATCCATTATTTTAAGTTATCCTAATATAACAACTTGACACACAAGTTTTTTACACAAAACATCATTTTACTTAATCACTGTATTAACAATAATTAAATACCCTCTTTAGCCCACTCAACCACTGTATTAACAACTTTATCAATATATGCGCATGAGACATTGTTTTCTTGACCTGCATCACTTGCATCATTTTTTACGACAGCCAAAGATGTAATAAGTTTAAAATAACAGCCTAAGCGTTTTATGAGAGTTTTTAATTGTGATTATAATTAAGCTGGTACATATACCTTTTTGAATAGCCACTGGATCACCAACACCAACATCTGAATCAACTGCATCACACATATGTAATAAGTTTAAAATAACAGCATAAACGTTTTATGAGCGTTTTAATTATACTTATAATTAATTTAGCCCAAATACCTTTTTGAGCAGCCACTAAATCACCAACACCAACATCTGAATCAACTGCATCACAAAGATGTAATAAGTTTAAAATAACAGTATAAGCGTTTTAATTATACTTATAATTAATTTAGCCCAAATACCTTTTTGAGCAGCCACTAAATCACCAACACCAACATCTGAATCAACTGCATCACAAAGATGTAATAAGTTTAAAATAACAGTATAAGCGTTTTAATTATACTTATAATTAATTTAGCCCAAATACCTTTTTGAGCAGCCACTGGACCACCAACACCAACATCTAAATCAACTGCATCACACAGATGTAATAAGTTTAAAATAACAGCATAAGCGTTTTATGAGCGTTTTAATTATAATTATAATTAATTTATCCCAGATACCTTTTAGAGCAGCCACTGGACCACCAACACCAACATCTGAATCTTGTGTTTTAGGGACCACAATATTAGTGAACATGTTTTCCC
Organism: Bidens hawaiensis; assembly: GCF_021521415.1. NCBI lineage: Eukaryota > Viridiplantae > Streptophyta > Magnoliopsida > Asterales > Asteraceae > Bidens > Bidens hawaiensis. The sequence continues at coordinate 186,566 of NW_027491989.1, read as the reverse complement.
ATTCACAACATTTAGCAAAAATATTGTGATTTGATGGATGTCTATCCTTTCTTTGACGGACCAATACTTTGATCTCTGAGAAAATTTTATCAAATTTCTTCAACTTTTTATCCATTGCTTTATTCCAAGACTATAAAAAGAAAATATAGTTATTGTTAATTCAAAAACATTTTCAATTTATCCCAGCCAGTTGAAATGGAGTTAAATAATAGTCAACAAGCACGATAGGCATTTGCAAACTTAAAGGTGAATAATCGCTTACATAATCATCCAAATCTTGTTCAGCTATTTGATCGGAATTATCTGTTTCAGATGCACTTTGACCATCTGTTTTTAATTACATATTATGTTGTTATTTAGACGTTGCATTACATAAAATGCATATATAGATAAGAGATATGAGAGTTTTTTAGAAGAAAATAACAAGTTTCTCACCATGTTCTTGTTTCTCCTCAGCTGCAGTGTTTTCTTCAACTCCAGGCTTACCGCCAGGACTAACTGTCACAGCAGCAGTAGCAGCAGCAGCGGCAGCCGCAACAACAGTCTCATCAAGTCCCTTCCCGGCAGCACTAACTGTCACAGCAGCAGTATCAACAACAGCAGTATTTTTCCATCTTATTAAGAGTAGTTGTTGTTATGTAGTTGACTGCAGGCGTTGTGACGGGAGTCCCAAATGGACCATATTTTTTCTGGTGTTCATGCGAGTAAAGCATCACAAGGAAGGTGATCGGACCGTTGTATTGACTGTTGATATCTCTCCATTCTTCCTTTGTCATTTTCAAGTTTTCAATAACATAGCTGCACCAGTCCATATTTGGAATATCCGATGTTTTATCAATTGTGGCGATGAATCATTGATTGACTGTTGTTGATTTTGTCACAAATCCTATACAGGTGTTGAACAACACAAGGAAATTAATTTTAAACAGTTCACCAACTCCTTGATCCGCTGCCAGTTTGTCTTTCACATGCTTTATACTTATTCTTGAATTTATCGGGAATTGATTTTTGAACAAATCTGTAGTAACATCTTCCCCCAATCTTGGTCTAATCTTGTTTAAAACAGGAATCTTACCCATTGGTATCCCCAACACTTCATGTACCTTTTGTGGTGTTATCTTAATAACGCCGCTCCCAATGTTCAATTCATTTAAACGGTTATTATAATTCATGAGCAACCAATATCCCAAAGTTGTTAGAGTTTGGGTTACTTGAAGTCTTAACATTGACCCGAAACCCATTTCTTCTACACAAGTTTTTTGGGCAGTGGTCATTGCCTTCACTTCATCAACAATATTAATAGGTGTGCACCTATTCTTCAATTTTTTGTCTACAAATTCAACAAAAGGTTTTCCCCTCTCAACTGGCTTCTTTTCATTAATGGATTTCTTTTCAGACGCTGAATGCCCGGGCTAGAGGTGCTGTGTTCCACCTCTTTCCGCTTTGACAACAACCTGTTGATTTTTGTGTCAAGGTCTGAATCAGAGTCTGCTTTCACAACATGTTTTGTTTTCACCGTTTTCACCACCAAAGCAACTTTTTTAGTCTTCTTTTTATCTCTCTTCTCGTTTTTTCGACAACTGAACCACATACATACAATAAAGGGGTAGGGATAACAACACGAATCACAAGGAAACAGAAAACTCTTATCAAACATCACATTGATAATTCTCATACCAAAGCCATAACACGCTTAGCATACGCTTATAACATGCTTTTATATTATACATAGATTTAAAAAAAAAAACAAAGTATGTATTACAACAACATGCTTATAAAACGCTTTAATACATAAGAAGATTTAAACAAATGATTACATTTTAATATTAAAAACCTAAAACGCTAAAAAAAATCATAAATTAACACATGTTCCATCTTTATTCTGAGACCTATCGTGCTTGTGCTTCGTCCTTGGTTCCTTTCCAGAAGTAGATGAGTTAGGGTTCTTCATTTTGGTTCCGTTCCAGAATAATTAAACCACTCGGGCTTGAGGTTGTGCTTGTGCTTCACAATATAAATGAATCGTCGACGGTTTTAAGGAATATTGACTTACGAGGTTGAATTTTGGGAAATAGATGAGTTAGTGGGTGGTGGTGACGGTTTTAATTACTTGACCCTTTTAAAAGAAGGCGTGTTCTGTTAAATTTTAATCGGATGGTATAAATATATATATATATATATATATATATAATATTAGTGGGTAGTGGTGGGTTTAGGTAGTCATGATGGTGGTGGACGATGGCGGAGGTGTAGTGGTTCGTGGTAGCGGATGTGTGGTGGTGGTGGTGGTGGGTGGGTATAATATATATATATATATATATATATATATATATATATATATATATATAATATTAGGGGGGTGGTGGTGGTGGTGGTGGCGGAGGTGTGGTGGGTGGTGGTGGTGGTGGCGGAGATGTGGTGGGTGGTGGGTGGTTGTGGTGTGTGATTAGTGGTTGGTGCTGGAGGTCGTTGTGGCGACTGTGGGTGGTGGATGGTGGCATTAGGTGGTGTGTAGTATGATTGCGGATATGTAATCCATGAGACGATGACGGTGCTATCCCGTATGATGACCATGATGATTGGCCCAATTATGACGACGGCGATGCTAATATAATGATACCCACATGAATACATGGACATAACAACCTGGGTTGGTGGTGGTTATCATAATGATGCTGCTAACCTATATGGTATGGTTTGCTTACGCCAACCCATACGATGGCGAGTGTAGCTCGTACGATGAGCATGATGTCTATGATGATGATCACACATATATATATGATGATCAATTATATGTACCTATATGATAATACGCCATACAGACGCGCGCACACACACACACAGATATATATATATATATATATATATATATATATATATATATATATATATATATATATATATATATATGTTGATGATGATGGTGACACCGATGTTTAATGACATGTAACCCGTATGATCGAAGACGACCATGATAATGTATACGATGGTCATACTGATGGTAGCCTGTACGAATGATGATGTCGTTTGATGATGACAATAATTCATAAGATGGTGCCGCATTGATCGCTAATATTGGGCATTTTGTTTACGATAACCCATATGATGCTGAATATGTCCCGTACATGGCAATAGGTTGATGATGCTGCTGCTGCTGATGATGATGATGCTGTTGACGATGATGATGACACTGATAACGAGATATATGTTACCCGTATGATCAACGCCGACTACGATAGCCTATACAATGACCACGTTGATTACCCGCACGTCTGATGATGATGTCGTTTCATGGTGACGGTGACCGATGATTATAATGATGATAACCACTATAATACATGATAATGATGATAACTTTATGATGTTGATCATCCATAACACATATGGTGATGATGATAACCTAGAAGATGATAATGATACAAAACTACATACTTATTCATTATGATAATGATAACACTAGAATGTTATGAGCTTCTCTATTACGAAGTTGTAAATCTTATCCAGAAAATCTTACTAATGGTTCAATAATGGATAAAATTTTAGTTTTATTTAAAAAATACGATTTATTAAATGAACTCAACTTTTAACGAAATTTATACCGGAATGTTAGTAAAAAAAACTAAAAGTAAGACTATGTTTTTATACTATTTTTTTAAAAAGTTAATTATAATAAGTTATAAAACAAAAACCAAAATATATATATAATAGTTGAACTTTTTTCTACATATAATTAAATGTGTAGAAAAAAATATAAAAATAAAATAAAAATTCAAACCAATCTCAATGATAAAACCCCTTTACTTCTAAACCCTAAATCGACTTCTAACTTCGCTTTACTGTAAGAATATTTGTAATTCGTATTTACTGTAACTCGTAGACATCGCTTATCCTGGTAAGAATATACAGACTCGTCTGACATAAAAATGTCACGTCTCAATAATGGAGTTAAGTTCCTGATAGATATCGACAGCGATTCCATGAGTAGGATGGCATGTTAATGTTATCTGGTTAATTTTTTTTTATGAAACATTTTATAGTTTTGCAACATATACATTCTAAGAACATTTTTTGTGTTACTTATAGCTCATTCCTAAAGCTGTTCAACCAATGTTTGCTGACATGAAATCGAATACCAGCTGTTGTTTGATTTATGATCAAAGTGGTAGAACGTTTTCTGTAGTTATAATCAAAGTACTTGATGACTTTTATTTTGAAACCGTTTGGACTGAATTAGTCAGAGAATGTTTTATAGAAGATGGAACATATGTTGTTTTTGAGCTTAAGTCAACATCTATGTTGAATATGTTTACTTTCAAAAGAAACGTAAATGATCAATCCGGTACTATGATATGTATTCCAGTCAGAAACCGACACGTCCATTACTTGGTAAGTTTTAATTTCTGTTCTAAATGATTGTTTCCACATTCAAATGTCTTTTAATTAACATGTTTAACAGGATTTCCCTGAGTGATACGTGATTCAAGAATTTGGTGAAAGTTACATGAACGGAATGGGTTGCAGGCTTTTCGAGCTTATTGCTCCAGATAGATTTATGTTTAAAGTTTCATGTCTTTGGGATGGAATGGGTTGTAGGCTAGAAGATGGATGGATTGAGGTTTTTAAACAAACCAACTTGAAAGGTGGTTCGTTTGTTGTGTTTGAAATCATATCAGATATTACATTTCATATTAATGTCTTTCATGAAGATGGCATAGAATTTATCCTTCCTGGTCCAAATCAGCTGTTTCTCAACTATCAATTAAGCAATCAAGGTAGTTCCTTTCAAAACCCAATTCATCTTGATGAGCAAAATGATGACTCTAAAATCGTCTTCCAGATGAACGTCACCAAGAAATTGGTAAACTGAATTTTTAAATTTCTTTTTTATTTACAAGTATATTCGTTTAAATTTTAACTTTATAATATATTTGAAATTTGCTTTTCACAGTGTCTTTCGGGTCACATTGCTACCAAGATTGATGCCTATGATGGAATGCTAATTACTTTGGTCAATCCCTAAGGTCGTAAAAAAATGAAACTTCATGGTGAAGTGTCGAAACTGAAATTCAGATATTGTTTACCAAAATGGAAATATTTCAAGGAGGAAAATGAATTACAGATTGGTGATAAGTGCATATTTGAATATGACTTCAATAAAGGTACTTTGTTAGTTTCAAAAGTTTATTAGTGATTTGGTGATGTGTTTGGTGATTTTTAGAACATTTGTGATTTGGTCACTTTGGGAAATATTTGTATGTATTGATACACTTTTTAGTTTATTGTGTTGAATTTTGGTTGGTTAGTTTTTAAATGTTTTACTTTTATTGTTTCTTGTAACATCTATTTTGTTATTCAATCTTATTTTGTTTCATGGGATGTATTGTAATTGTGTCTTTTGTATGAAAACTTTTAATGAATGGTAATTATGGAGTATCTTAAACAAATCGTAAAAATAAAAAACACTTTGTTAAAAACGCTTGTGATACGCTTATTAAATCGTAAACAACACTTGGTTAAATCTAAAAATAAAACAAAAAATACTTTGTTAAAAAACACTATTACGCTTGTAACACGCTAATGTACATAAACATATATAAATATCCTAATACGCTAGTAACACGCTTATCCCTTTTAATTTAAATTAAAAACTATGCCAATAATCTATTGGTTCTTAATCTATTGTTAAAAACGCTTGTGATACGCTTATTAAAATATGTTATATATTTGTTCAAACGACTTTATTACGCTTGTAACACGCTAATGTACAAAAACATATATAAATATCCTGATACGCTAGTAACACGCTTATCCCCTTTAATTTATATTAAAAACCATCTTCTATCAAAGTGCCTATTTTCAGCCACAGGTTCTCTGCCAATAATCTATTGGTTCTTAATTAAAAGGGAGGCAAAACTCAAAAAGCTCCAAATTATTGGCTCCAAATAATCAAAAACTCCAAATTATATTTAACACTCCAAAAATCAAATTACACTCCAAATTATTAAAAAACTTTTCCACTTCACAAATTAATCAGACGACACATTCGAAGAAAAACAATCGAAGATGAATCTTATAGATGAAATAATCGAACAAGAACATGTATACTCCGATGAGGAAGCCAACGACGACGACGACGCTCAATCAGATGACACTGAAGGCTACTTCAGCGAGGAAGCCAACGACGACGTCGGTCAAGGAGACGACGATATAGCGAAGATGGCTATCGAACCCATCAACAGTTTTGCTACTACGAAAAAACCTACAAGGAGGTTGACGAGGTTACCTAAGCTACGTACCGATTATGCAAACTCTGGAGGTGTCAGACTGGTAGTGGAGTTTGATAATCTGGGTAGGTTCACTGGCCAAATCATATCAAAGTTTGCAGGTTTTTTAGGGGAGGAAATAGTTGGCTTGAGACATTTAAGTTGGAGGAAGGTCACAAAGGAGCTTAGAGATAAACCGTGGGAACAAATAACGTTTATTCGGTTATTTTTATTTGTGCATTTTATATATGTTTGATGCAGAAATATTTTGAGAAGTAATTTACCTTTACATTATGCAGAAATATTTTGAGATTGAGGCGTGTCACAGGCCTTCTGTGATGAATCGGCTCGGACACCTTCTTCGGGATTTCCAAAGAAAAATGTATGCCAAATACATTATGCCGAACATTGGTAAACCTCTGAAGCTGAAAGCGGTACCCAAGCGACACAGGACAATGATCAGGCAAGAATACTGGGATCGCTTTGTTGAGTACACACAATCAGGGCAGTTTCAGGTATAAATCCTCTACTCTGCAAACGTAGATTGATCGAGTATATATGGTTTATGTTTTTTTTTTAAATATAATGAAATGATTATAATGTGTGGTTGAAGAAAAAATTGGTTTCTTCAAAGGGAACTTGAGCAAAGAATGTTTTTGATCATCACATGGGACGAGAGGGTTATACCTACCTTCGAGAGAAACTGGTAATCACCGTCAGCTGCTTTCTCTCTAGTTCAATGATTTGTTGGTTATGTGTCTAATGCATGACCGTCAGCTTCTTTCTCTTGAATATTTTACAAGGTCAAAAAGAAGTAAATTGAACCGGATGAGATCCCCGGCCGTGCATTAATGTTGATGAAAGTAATGTAGGACAAATATGGTGCATACAAGAATGCTGTTGTCGAAGGTGTGGCGGCCAAATTAGTATGTTTTAGTATTAAACTTTTTAAATCATGTTAAAGTCAATTCATTGCGTTATATTGGTGTCAAACAAACTTGAGTCTGTCTAACTTGTCTCAACACTTGATGTGGATACATAAGCGTGTTACTAGCGTATTATAATATTTGTATATGTTTTTGTACATAAGCGTATTCCAAGCGTAATAGACTCGTTTGAACAAATATATAACATATTTTAACCTAATCATTTACAAAGTGTTTATTTACTTACAGTAGTTCATGAAATTTGACGTTTTATGCTTGTAAGGAATCGGCAGTTTAACATTTGTTTTCTTGTAGGTTCAGCATGAGGAGCAGATCGCCTCCGGAGCCTTGACACTTGAACCGTGCACAGATGTCGTCACCTTAGTGCTTGGCAAAGAGAAAGGTGGGTTTTTAAAAGGGATTGGGTACGGATTGATAGCAGGTAAATATTGGGGTGTGAGTCGGGTAAAAGGCTCGTTTAAGCAACGGATTGCCCAACTTGAGTATGAGGCGGTGCAGAGAGATGAAGTGTTGAACAGGTTGACGACTCTACTTGAATCCACGAATGCTATGCTAGCAAGCCGTGAGAAGGAACAGTTAGCATTTGAGGCCAGGTTCAGACATCTCGAATGATTGTTGCCGCAAATGTCGGCAAGTCAAGTAAGTGACGTATGCTACATACTAATTAATGCATTCGACATACATAATTGGCACTGTTTTTATCATAATTCGTAGGTAAATCATGTTCCCAATCAGGTTGGTTCTAACTAAAGTACTAGTGTTGTGGCGCAAAATAAAATGCCAGCACCAGTAAGTATCTGGCGGTTTCTTTGTTTATTACAACTTTCCATGTGATTTTCGTTTTCCATAACCTAATAAATTGATTTGTAGGCCAGTTATGTGGGAAACATCTTAACCTCAGGTGAGGCTGTGCAACAAGTATTCGCTACTCAGGTAAGCATTTGACAGTTTGATTGATTTTTTTAATAATTAACTTTCCATGTGAGTGTGCTGATTTTGCATAAGCTAATTGTAGGCCAAGTCTGTGGATAAAATAGTTGTCGAAACGGTACTCGCTCCCCATATCGCGACATCAGTAAGTATTTGACAATTTCAGTACTTTTTATAATTCGTTTTCAATGTGATTGTGCTCATTTTCTAATACCGAATTACAGGCCAAGTCCGTGGAAAAAAAATGTTGACCAAACGATAGTCGATCCCCATAGCGCGACATCAGTAAGTATTTGGCAATTTCAGTTTTTATAACCTAATAAGTCTAACAATTCCAATTTCTTTTATATTACCAATGAAGCCTGTAGAGAACAATGTTGATCAAACACAACTACACCAAACTCCGGATAGTAACGGCTCGAAAAAGCCATCAGTAAGTATTTGGCAATTTCAGTTTTCCCTTTAATTGTTGATTGATTTCCATCCATAAGCTGATTCATTGAATGATTTTTAGGTAAAACTGAGAAGCCATAAAAGAAAAGTTGATGTATCTACGGATGAAGCTTCCCCACCTACTAAAATAAAGGTATGTAATGCTCGAAACATTGTTAATTTCCCACCAACATGGCATATCCATGGGTATGTACTTATATATTGACTTCAACTAAGCCATCTTAATTTCACATGCTTGTTTATAGGTGTATGAGTGTCGTTTGTGTGTGCATGACAAGCGTAACAAGGTGGCACGTGGTATAGTACATTGGTCACTGGTTCCACAACAGTTGCATGGAAAAGCAATCCTGGAGGGTTGCTATAAAGTTAGTATTGAAGAAGCCATAAAGGAACAAACAATTATTCCTTGTGAGGCAGGTGAAATTATGACTGCTGGTAACGAAACTGGTACTTTTGTTGCTTGGCCAGAACACCTGATCTTATGTGACCAGGAGGTTTGTTCCCTTTTAACTTTAAACCTATACGAAAACTTAACCGAACAAATATCTATGTTCAGTTTCATTTATTTTAAAAAATGAACACTTGTGTTCGTTTATGTTCGTTTGTTTATAATCTAAACTAACATAACTGAACAAAGATAAACGAACATAAACGAACGTACGCTCATGAACACAAATGAACGAACGGAACATGTGTTCATGTTCGTTCGTTTAATTAAACGAACACAAATTTTGTGTTCGTGTTTGTTCGTTTATTAAATAAACCAAAATAAACGAACTTCCCGCCGAACGGTTCACGAACAGTTCAACGAACGTTCGGTTCATTTGCAGGCCTACTATTTTGTTCTATTCAATTACAAAATATGACATTAATTATACATATTTGTTTTTCATATTCTGTTGTTCCAGCAACCACCACTCCCATCCTCAAAAGAACCAGATAGAGGTGGCAAGAAGGCAAAGGCAAAGTACACAACAGTAGACAGGGTGACCAAACAGAAGGCAAGGAGCAGTGCCAAGAAAACCGACGCCTTAGATAGTATATAGGTAGTCGTTATTTTTGTATTTTCTAAGATATGTTGCATATACATTTGCTTAAGTGAATATTATTGTTAATATAATTTGTTTCTAATTTTGTTTTTTCATGCTTGCTTATATCTGTTTTATATTAATGCACAAAAAATAAAAATAATTATATATTGCGTAATTACACACAATTTGGCCACATAGAACACATTAAATAGGTGTGGCTAAAAGAAAGACAATAGCCACACCTGAAATTACAAAAATTAGACTCTATAAATGACCATTAGCCACAACAAAAACATTTGTGTGACGAAAGGGTACCAAAAACATTGGCCACACTTTCATCAGTTGGTTTTTGTTTTTGTGGCAGAACGAGATCAAACGTCATTGGAAAAATCACTATGTGTGATGAAAAGTATGATAATAGCCACACTTTATATTACAAAAGCATTATGTGTGACAAACGATAAGACAATGGCCACACCACAAACTACAAAAGAGTGTTTGAGTGGCAACTTCACATTTTTAGCCACATTGACAATAACCTCCAGTGTCTATATGATATGTTGGCCACACAATACATCACTATGTGTGACGAAAAGTATGATAATAGCCACACTTTATATTACAAAAGCATTATGTGTGACAAACGGTAAGACAATGGCCACACCACAAACTACAAAAGAGTGTTTGAGTGGCAACTTCACATTTTTAGTCACATTGACAATAACCTCCAGTGTCTATATGATATGTTTGGCCATACAATACATCACTATGTGTGACGAAAAGTTTGACAATAGCCACACTTTAAATTAGGAAAAGCATTATGTGTGACAAACGGTAAGACAATGGCCACACCACAAACTACAAAAGAGTTTTTGACTAGCAAGTTCACATTTTTAGCCACATTGACAATAACCTCAAGTGTCTATAAGATATGATTAGCCACACAGTACCTCACTATGTCTGACGAAAAGCTTGACAATAGCCACACTTTAAATTTAGAATAGCATTATGTGTAACAAACGGCAAGACAATGGGCATACCACAAACTACAAAAGAGTTTTTGACTAGCAAGTTCACATTTTTAGCCACATTGACAATAACCTCCAGTGTCTATATGATATAATTAGTCACACAGTACCTCACTATGTGTGACGAAAAGTTTGACAATAGCCACACTTTAAATTACGAAAAGCATTATGTGTGACAAAACGGTAAGACAATAGCCACACTATAATCTACAAAGGAGTGTTTGAGTGGTAAGTAAACATATTTAGCCCCTTTTAATGTAATATCCAGTGTCTATATCATATAATTAGCCACTCTATTATTAAATTTAAGTGGCCATTTCTTTGCTATATTCACACGGTATAGGTCACAATGCAAGCTTAACACAACCCTATTGGCAACATTATTATAAAATTCTTGTGGCTGAAACAGTAATTCATGTGGCTCTATACGTGCAATGGTCACTCATAGTAAATAGTCATGTGGCCATTTTCTATCGTTTAGCCACACTTATGGAGACGCTTCTTGATGGCTAGAAACTAATGCTTGTACCCTTTAGCCACACTTATTACCACATAAGGCCACTAAAAACTGTGTGTGGCCATATCATACCCACGGTGTCGCGACCTTTGGCCACATATGACCTGAACCAAATGTGTGTGGCTAAAGGCCTACGGCCACACTTTTTTTCATGTGACCAAAGGTCAATTTTCACGTAGTGAAAAATAGTTCCGCAAAAAAAAAGAAAAATACAGCCATATGATTAACTAATTAACCGTTCTTTTTAGTTTTTACAGCTAAAACACGATAATTATACTTAATAAAATCTAAAAGACTCGAATTCTTAATTTCATTTGTAAAGACAATAAGATGTAAGAATACATATATGGATATATATATATATATTCATGTATTACCTTCATAATCATTTATATTATAATAGATCAAAGTTAATTAATATAGAGGTAGGGTACCAAAAAGACCCAAATACCCTTAAGTACCACCCGCGGGCCATAAAGGAGCCTCTCACATATCACCCGCGGGACATATGAATCACCCGCATATCACGGAAGAGGAAAAACATCCTCATACCACGTTCGGAAGCATCATGGCACCCTCAGAAGTCATCCGCAGGACAAGACATTAGTCCGCCAATATGACCGGAGGGCAATGCCAATTAGACAGCTTCCATAACTAACTACACTCTAGAAGAACGTCCACGATTGTTACTTGAGGAGTACGTGACTTGACCACCAATGAAAGAAGGACACCTGGCCAGTTTGTTATAACCGTGCACATGGCCAGGATGCAATTCGTCCTATTATTAGGTGACGCGTGTCCAGGTTGTTGTACCCATGCACATGGGACGTATAGCTCAACCCATCATAAGAGGACACGCGTCCTGGCAGTCAGGAAGATCTTCTAGAAGAGGACAGCTGGCCCAATCACCTTCCTGCCTCCTTGGCTATAAATACCTTGTCAACCTGCATGAGGTATTCATCCACACTCACTCACTTGTATTCTGACTATACTTAGTCTAATTTACTTCAGTACTTTCTTCACTGCGAACGTTACTGATTCTCACACTGGAGGGTTGTTGCAGGAAGACCCCCCCCCCCACCTTCTCCTTCCTGTAACGAGACTCGCGATGTCTGTTTTGCAGGTTCCGGTCATTGGACTTTAGGAAGTTGTGCTCATACTGTGTTAGTAGTTATCGTATTTTAACTTGTGGACTCATCGGATCCAGGACCCATAACAGGGGATTGGATCCGTGTTTCTTCATTGGCGCCATCCGTTTTGATGTTAGAACTGCACATTTTTTTCTTCGTTGGTTTTTCGGTTCGTTTAAAGTATGAGTAAACTTCCTGAAGGGCCGACGGGAACTCCTGTACAAACACCACGTGTCGATAATACTGGAGCACCTGAAAGATTTGCTTCCAGTATTTTTGTACGTGGTTTGGCTTCAGGTTCACGTGCCACCGGTGTAACACCGGAGGGTCGTACCCTTGAACATGTGTTGCACCAGTCGGACCAACTCCCACCAATTTGGGACGTGTTACGGCTCCGGAAGGTTCCAATTTGGCGGGTCAAAGACAAATTACAAGAGAGACTCGCCGTACTAGATCAATTATGGATCTGGAAGGTGATTCCGGAGACTCTGAACTAGCGAGATCTCATCGTCATGGATCCAAATCTAGAGGAATGTTGTCTCTGAAAGAATGGTTCCGCGTGCAACAAGAAAGTTTGGCAGCTGAATACGAACGCATGGTGTGGATTGAACGTTATCATGCCCGTACTTTAACTTACGAAGAGTCTCCTCAGGGATCTTTTTCTCCTCCTCTAACGGTGAGAGGAAGTCAAATTCGTTATAGCCAACAAACTGATCAAGAATTCATTGAGCCACGAAGGCTACGCCCTCGTCCTCGTATAGAGATGCGGATGCCTTCCTATTTGGACGAATATGACAGTTATGACTCAACCTATCACATGGAAGATAGTTTCTATACGGGTAATAGCAGGATGAGTTCAAGGGGAAGAAGCAGTCGTCCGCGTGATGTCGTCCGCCATACCGAATATCACAGCGATGCTGAGGAAGATTTCACCAAGCCATACCGTCCGGCAGCCTTTGCCGAAAAGTCAAAATTTATAGCTAGCATTGCGACAGCACCCTTTCCTGTCAAGGCTAAGATACCTACAACGGTGGGTAGATACAATGGTATGACTGATCCTAGCGATCATCTGCGGAACTTCGTGGCGGTAGGCGGTGTGAGCGGATGGACGCTCCCCTATTGGTGTAATATGTTCGCATTGACACTAAAAGGGGCAGCGAGGGAATGGTTCGAAAAACTCCCTGATGGTCAAATTTCTAGTTGGGATGATCTGGTGAAGAAATTCTCACAACAGTTCAGCCAACAGAAGAAGCACACGGTCTAGTTGGGATTATCTGGGATGATCTAGTTGGGATGATCTGGTGAAGAAACTCCCTGATGGTCAAATTTCTAGTTGGGACCAATCAAAAATTCTGGATGTTGTCCGCCGGGATAATGAATCCATTAAAGATTTTATTACCGAGTTTAATGACGAAAGTCTGAACATTGGTGGGATAAGTAAGGATATGCTTCGCGGTGCCTTCCGCAAGAATGTCAAGTGTGACGAATTGATCCGCACACTCACTGGCCGTGATGGAATGCCAAAGGAGTGGGATGATCTTATGACCGCAGCAAAGTTATTTGCTAATATTGAAAAAACATTGGGGAACAACAGTTTAAGACAAAAATTTAAAGTTGAGTTTCAAACTCCACGACCCAATAAACAGGCAAAAGGACCAATCTGGTCAAGACTTCAGCCAAATACAGAGGCATCAAAACCATTTGATGTAAGATCCCTCATCGGTAATAAGAACAAGGCAGGACCAGTAAGTTAGTGTCCTAATAAATGGAATCCTCTTTCAAAAACTTCCACTGAGATTCTCACCACTGAGAATGTAAATTTTCGAAAACCACAACCGCTCACAAGGAGATCGTTTATTGACAATAAAAAGCATTGTTCGTTCCATAATGACATTGGTCATAATACGAACGAATTTAATGCTCTAAAAAGCGAAATTGAAGCGGCTGTGAAGTCCGGTAAGCTAGGACACCTGGTGAAAGATGGAAAGTCGGGGACTGGTAAAGCTTCAATGCGGGACAACCAGGGCCCATCCAAAAAACAAGTCAAGGACTTGAACGTCCATGTGATCCAAGGCGGACGAAAGACGGGAGGAAAGAGAGGAGAATGTGATGAGGAAGAATGGAAAAATGAACCAGTGATTTTTCCGCGAGTCAAAGGTGGTCCCAGTAATAAAAACCCCTTAATTATCACTGCTTTTTTTGGCCATTATCATTCCCAATATGTTTATTTGACACTGGAAGTACATCGGACATCATGTACGAACAGTGCTTTGAGCAATTGGACGACGAAGATAAAGAAAGGATGAAGCCTATTCATGCTCCAGTATCAGGATTCGGAGGAGAAATAATGCATCCGCGTGGGGTGATTTCCTTCCCGGTTACCTTGAGCGATGGAGTTCGCTCAAGGACTGAGGAGGTTGAATTTTTAGTTCTGCCGGAAACATCGAAACATGATATCATCCTCAGACGAGAAGCCATTGGTGACTTCAATGCTCATCCGTCAACTGCTCACAGCACGGTGGGAGTTCCAACACCCACCAGCGTGGCAATAATTCATGTCAAACGACATTTCTTTGCAACTGAGAGTTCAAAACCCAGCAAGATTCCAAAACAGGCTCAACAAACTGAGCCTGAAAAGTAGGTTTTGAACAAGAAGTTTCCTGATCAAACTGTAACAATTGGACCTGCTATCTCCGAGATAGTAAGAACTTTTCTGAAGCAGTTGTTGTCAAAAAATATTGATGTCTTCGCATGGTAGCCCGCGGACATGTCCGATGTCCTGCGGAGCAGTGCGGAACACAAACTAAGGGTAAACCCTATGTTTACACCGATTGTCAAAAACAGCGTAAGATGGGTCCGGAACAAACAAAAGCAATGAATGAGCAAGTTCAGGACCTCTTGCAGGCTGGAATCATCCGACCAATTCAGTATCAAACCTAGGTCACCAATCCGGTTATAGTTCCCAAAAGCAACGGGACGTGGCGGATGTGCATAGATTTCAAGGATCTTAACAAGGTGTGTCCCAAGGATTGTTATCCTTTGCCCGAAATAGATCTCAAAGTAGGCGCTGTGGCACCATTCAAGTTCAAATGTTTCCTGGATGCCTACAAAGGCAATCATCAGATCCGCATGGCTGCGGGCGATGAAGACAAAACAGCGTTTCGCACCGATCAAGGCACTTTTTGCTACAAAATGATGCTCTTTGGATTGAAGATTGCGGGTGCCACATACCAACGGTTGATGGATGTAGCGTTTAAAGGACAAATTGGTTGAAATTTGGAAGTTTATATGGACGATCTTGTGATTAAAAGTGTTGAGGAAGACCAGATGTTGAGGGATATCGAAGAGACATTTGAAACCTTGAGGAGAATCAACATGAAGCTGAATCCAGCTAAATGTTCATTCGGGATGGAGGAAGGAAAATTCCTCGGAGTAATTGTCACGGGTGCGGGCTTCAAAGCTAATCCGGATAAAGTCCAAGCTGTAGCCCGCATGCCTTCTCCTTCCGCCCTCAAGGAAGTTCAGACACTCAATGGTCGGTTGGTTGCTTTGAATCGTTTCTTGGCGAATCATGCAGGCAAGTCTTATCCTTTTGTAACAACACTGAGAAACTGCCTCAAGAAAGCACAATTCAGATGGACCGCGGAAGCGGAACAAGCTTTCTTGGAGGTCAAAAAATGTTTGATGGAACTACCTACGTTGACAGCACCTTATGCGGGAGAACCTTTAACAATGTATTTGTCAGCATCAGACATTGCTATTGGAGCTGTCCTGCTGACGGATAGAAAAAACGTTCAAACACCAATCAATTACGTTAGCATAGCACTTTCAGACCCGGAGACGAGATATTCCATGCTAGAGAAACTAGTCTTGGCATTGGTCTATGTAGCACGACGCCTCCGCAGATATTTTCAGGGGCATCCCATCAACGTTTTAACCGGATACAAGCTTAAAAATGTCATCAGCAAGCCGGAATTGTCTGGGCGATTGGCCAAATAGGCCATCGAACTAGGTGAACACGCAATAGAATATAAATCTAGACTAGCAATCAAAGGGCAGGTGTTGGCGGACTTCGTCACTGAAGTCCCGCAACACAAAGAGATAGAATGTTGGATCGAGCAACAACCTCAAGTACCTCCGGAACAAGGACAGATTTGGTCTTTGTTCACGGACAGGGCTTCAAGCAGTGAGGATGTGGCCCAGGCCTCAGGCTAGTCAATTCCTATGGCCATGAGTTCACATATGCCATAAAGTTAGACTTCAAGAGTACTAACAACGAGGCAGAATATGAAGCTTTTTTGGCAGGCTTATGGATAGCCAAAAAGCTTGGGGTTAAACATTTGGAAGCTCGTGTGGATTCCATGTTAATTGCGGGGCAGATCAACGGTACATATGAAGCAAAGAATGACATCATGGCTTCATATGTATCACAGGCGAAAGATTTGATGCTTCAATTCTCCTCGTGCAAGGTCATTCACATAAAAAGAAGCGAGAACAAATCAGCAAATGCTCTTAGCAAATTGTCTTCAACAAACTTCGAACACTTTGCCAAAGATATCCGCATCGAAATATTGGACCGCCCGCCTGTCCCGTAAAATCAAGTTTTAGTAATCCAAACAGGAGTAGAGTCCTGGATGACACCTATTACAGCATACTTGTCATCCGAAGCCCTCCCAAAAGGAAAAGCCGCGGCTCGGAAGATTAAACACAAAGCCTTGAACTATCAGTTACACGATGGTGTTCTATACCGATGTTCCTTCCTCGGACCACTACTTCGTTGTGTGGACGCCGAGGACGCGAATTATCAAATTAGAGAAGTTCATGAAGGCATATGTGGTCTTCACGCTGGCCCGCGCATGGCCGTAGCAAAGATAATGAACGCCGGATATTATTGACCAAGAATGCATGTGGATGCTGTGCACAGAATCAAAAAGTGTGATTCATGCCAGCGTCATGCTCCTAACACGCTACGACCAAAGATCGAGTTAGTTCCAGTCACTTCGGCTTGGCCGTTCCAGAAATGGGCAATTGATATAATGGGACCTTTCCCCGAGGCCCCCGGACGTGTCAAATTCTTGATAGTAGCCATTGACTACTTCACAAAGTGGGTGGAAGCTAAACCGGTTGCTTCAATAACAACAACAAGTGTTAAGAAATTCCTGTGGGAATTCGTAATATGCCGGTTTAGTCTTCCTTTGGAACTCGTTAGCAATAACGGAACTCAGTTCGCGAACAATGGGCAACAAGAATGGTTAAAAGAGTTACACATTTCTCAAATTTTCACCTCTGTAGCTCACCCGCAAGCGAATGGTCAGGTTGAGAGAACCAACCGGACGATCAAGGAAGGAATCAAAGCAAGACTAGGAACTAAACGGACGGACTGGGTTGACGAATTGCCCCATGTACTATGGGCCTTTCGCACTCAAAAGAATTCCAGCAATTCTGAAACCCCCTTTAGTCTAACCTATGGCAAAGAGACTATGATTCCAGCTGAGATTTGAATCCCATCCGCCTGAGTTTTACTGATTGAGGACAACGATCATGAACTCCGGATGAACCTTGACCTCCTCGAAGAGATGAGAGAACTAGCATCGATCCGCGAGCACAATTACAAACGACAGTTGCAAAAGTATTATAACTCGCGGGTCCAAAGATGTGAGTTTGATGCGGGAGACTATGTCTTCCGCAATAATGAAGCCTTCGGGCAAGTTGGCCCCAACTTGGGAAGGACCCTATAAAATTCAAAAAGTTTTATCTAAAGGTGCCTACAAGTTAGAAAAGTTGGATGGGACTGAGATCCCTAGAACTTGGAATGGGGCCCAACTAAAGAAATGCTACATATAGTTTTTTTTTCTTTTGGCCTGCGTGCCTAATTAGATATTCACAATTTATGTAATTTTACCTCTTGTAATTCGGCTTATGCCTCATTTATAGAAATTTTCATTTCAGTCATTTAAGACTTGTATTGTTATGTAATCCTCTATTGGCCTACAAAGAAGATCCTCCAAACACTTATATTATAAAAAATAAACAAAGTGTACCGGATATAAAACTTCGCTTTCTTTATTCATACAAAAGGGATTACAAAGATATGGAAAGTTTAATTACAGAGAAAAAGAAAAATTTATCTATGTTGCGACATCATTATGCCCCGCACCTTCGCCTTCCGCAGCATCTTCTTCATCTTCTTCATCAAGTTCAAGAAGAGATTTTAGCTGCTTGATGCTGTCCTCCTAATCCGCAAGCTCGGATATCTGCTCTCTCAAAAAAAATTTCAAAGAATCAAAATCCTTTGACTTTTTTTTAAGGATGGCAGTAGTATCCTGGCCAGCAAAAATATATTCCTCAGGAATCCTGTAAGTTGAACCAAACTAGTAACCCTCCTCGAAATCCAGTTTGCCGCCAGCTTGCTTGGACGCCTTCAGGAGAACAGCAACACAGTTCCCAAGCTCATCACTTGCCCGAACATCGGCGATGACCTGTTGGAACATCATGTATAAGTAACTCTAAACACTTAGATTATTTATAATAAAAACAAGGTACATACCTTGGGGATAGCTTCCGCTAGTAGCCATTTTTGATCCGCCTTGGCCCGGACGAGATCCATCTTGTGGCCGGCACACTCTAAGGCCTGTTCTCGGTTCTTGGCATTAAGGTCAGCCAAACGCCTGTCCTTGGCCGCCGATTCAGCTCGCAAAGCCTCCACCAATTTGGCTTGCTCATCCATTGTTTTGGCTTGCTCATCCAACTGTTTCTGGAGAGCAATCCTGGCAGCCTCGGTAGAAGATCGAGCAATCTTCTCCTCCTCCAGAGCCTGGTGGGCCTCTCGGGCCTCATTCATAGCTTTAAGACATTCTTCTTTGGCCTCAGATGCAGAGGCCGCCAGCTCGTCCCATTGCTCATTCATCGCCAACCAGTCCCTGGTTATTCCCTGGTTAGTGGAAATAGTATTCGCCAGATAATAAGAATTGGAGTTCAATAATTCTTGGCGAATACTACGGCGACGTCGCTCCCTCTCACCGGGAGGAAGACTCTCTCGCATATATTCGAAACATAGGTCCACGTCACGGAATGTTGAATCCCGATGTAATGACCAACGCGGTTGGTGCGGGGTAGGATCTTTCTCCTGAGGAGCCGGAGAAGTCTGAGGAGCATTAGGAAACATGCTCACACCTCCTTGGTCCCTGAAATGATGAAAATTATATGAAGGCGACATACTGACATGTTCAGTATTGTCGACCTCCTTATCCTTCAGAGGAGAGTCATCCGCCACCTCAATCGGATCCTTAGCACTATTATGTGGTGGTGGCGGAAGAGGAGTAGAACTTTTCAGACCTGAAACACCTTCAGCAAGGTCATCCAGGTTCCCTGAATAACATTAAAAGTTGGTTAGAAACATTCCAGTCCATAACAGTTAACGAATGCAAAAAAAAAAAAAATTGTTAACTTACCCAATGAAGGGTCTTCCGCGTCGAGCTGGTCCAAACGCGCCTCCAAGGCAGCGGGCTTGGCTTTCTTATATTTCTTCTTAGGGACGGCTTTGGCGGGATTAACCTTGTGCTTGCCAGTCACCTTCGAAACATCCGCATAAGTAACCGGACGTTCACCTTCAGTAGTGACATCGTCGGGTTGGGGATGATCTTCCCCTGCAGCAGTATCAACATCGTCTTGACCCGCTTCCTGGATAGTAGCGGCTCTCTGGCGGGTAAGACCTGCAGTTGAGTCCACAACTTTGTTAGCATCAGCTGAAAAACTTCCTTCACAGAGTGACGACTCTTCGCTGGAGGAAAAGAGTACAACCACTCCGCTGGAAGTAATAGCAGTCACAGGTCGAGGTTTTAGAATACCCTCACCTTTCTGGATGCAATCTTTAACATATGCCTCACCTTTGGCGTACATCGCCTCGGAAACTATGGGTTCCGGATGAAACGTGGTGGGAAATACAAAATTGGAACGGGTGCACTCAAGAAAAGGCACATCTCGTTCATCGATGGGGCGGCGTACCATCATTCCTCCCTCATGATCTAACAAAGTGCTGAAGGCGGAACTCTCACCTGCACAAATAATGATAACAGTCAGAAATATGAGGAATATTAAAACAAGAGAAGGAATACTCCCAAAACTTACTCTTGTCAGTCTGCTCGTAGTAGGGTTCCAATGAGGGAAAGGGCCATAGACGGCTCATCTTCTCACTCACCATTGCCCCTTCATGGATTGGGCGCATGGGAGTTGGAGTAGTAGTCAAGGCTGTAAACCAGGCAAGCCCCCCATGGGCAGAAGCCGGAAACACTGGCATGGCCTGCTCCGCCTTCCGACAGGTCATCGGGAATGGGATAACCTCCTCCCGGATCCAGAAAAATTTGGGCTTCCAGCCATGAAGGCTGCGGATCCATTCCGTACCTATAACGTTCTTTCCGATGGAAGCAAAACTGTACCATCCGTCGCGGAAGGTCATTTTGTAGAATACGGCAAACATGCCGACAGACAGTTCGAAATTTCGAACTGGACAATAGAATTCGAAGTTACGAATTCGTAACATCCCGAAAGCATGGACATGGGAGATATGAATCACATAAGTTGTCAAGACCGACTGGACGAAGTTCGTCACCGGATCCGGAAGTTTCCGGTCGTGAAATGATCCACATACAAAGCTATCTTCTTCGGTGGTGGACTGGTGGCAACAGAACACTCTGCCGGATGTTCTGGCTCCCATTCCGGGGTCAGACCGTACACGTTCACGACATCGTTAAAGTCTTTATCCTTTAGATTTAAAACAACGTCATGAATAGTGGGGATACCTTTCTTTTCTCCAGCCATTTGACAAGAAGAAGGAGGAAATCTCAAGAAAGCTCTTATGCTTCGAATATTTGAAAGAAGAAGAGTTTTGAGAGTAATAAGAGCGAAATTAAATCACAACTGCTATATTTATACTCATCGCAATTAATGCGATTGATGGTGTGTGATATACATCTATTTATACATCTCGAATCCCGTGTAATTTACGTAATGTTTTAAGTTCATTTAAGTTCGAGTTTTGTTTATCTTTTATTAATTTAGGTTTTGAGTCAAGTTTTATATATTTATCGTGTTTTAACTCTTTTGGTGTCTTGCATGTTTTACTTAATTCTTTCTATCTTTTCATGCGAAGTTTAAGTACGTTTTGCTCGTTAATGATTACATGATTGTTCCACTTAGCGTTTCGATTTGTTTTCATGTAGATGGTGATTTGTAAGAAAAGAAGGTCTAGAAGGTTCTAAACTATACTTGGAGTTCAAGAAAGGGATTTAACATGGTTAAATAATAAAGAAAAAGCAAAAAACGAAAATTCTCAAAAGAGGGCACCGCGCCGCGCTGCGCCTAGGAAAATGCCCAGGATGCCTTCGCGGGGCGCCTAGGGACTCCTGACCAGCCAAACTTTGTTAAACCAAGGCCCAGCTCGTTTATTATATAATGGATGCAAACCTAAACGAATGGAGAGTTGTTGGCAGCTGATTTCAAGAGCTTTTCCAAGGTTTTGAAGGTGATTTGAAGCTAGGAACTAAGGAGGATCGAGAGAGCTTTCATCCGGGTGTTCGAGGATCAATCGCTAAGGGTTTTATCGCTCTAACTTTCGTTCCTTGTTCATTATTCTTGATGTCTTTCCTCTTTGTTTTTAAGACTTGTTTAGGATTGTTTTTAATAATGATTCTAGGCTAGACTTCATGTCTACCTAGGTTTGATGAACATGTTTTAGACTTGATTATTGCTTTGGACTTATGCTTTGATTATGGTTTGTTGATTTAATAGTAAAAGACTTGATTTTGCTTTCATGATGCATATGAATGTTTATTATCTTGATTGATTGTTAATTATAGCTTCACATAGATCTTTTATCTTTTGATTGTGTTCTTTAGATTTATGGTTTATGTTTAAATCATTACTTGGTGTTTTGATTATTGTGATTAAATGGGCCCATTAGATCATAGAAGCTTGTTGATAGTTGGTTAAGGTTTTAAATGTTTTGCTAAATTCCAATAGCTGTAAGGTGAGGAGTTGTTCATGTGTCTTGGTCAATTGCATGCTAGGATAGTAGTGACAATATTCTTGCTTATTGTGTTGATCCATGTTCATGATGTCATGTTAGTTTATCAAGTTATCTAAGGTTTAGTGTTTCGTAAGATTGCTTGCTATAGATACTATTAATTAACCTTAATTGACGACTTTGCAGAAATCAATAATACTGATTTCTTAATAGTCTAATAATTGTTCTTTGGGATTTCATTTGATTCAGTCAAAGGTCCTTAGGGTTTGTTAGATGAATACGTTTAGAAATCAGTTTCCATAATCATGTTATTTATCCATTGCTTGATGATTGTTGATGCATGGGATTTTTACCTAGGTAGATTCCTTCTCTAATTGGTGTCGATCTTGTGTTTAATTGCTCGTTTCTTGTTTACTTGTTTATTTTCTTTCTTAGTTTAATCTTAGTTTATAAAAAACCCTTTAAACATTAATAATAAATAGTCGTGTCGTAAGTCGAGTCGAATTAGTTAATTAACGTAATTTATAGAGTCCCGTGGGTTCGATATTCCGGACTTACTTAGCTTTAGTACAATTGACCGGTTTACTTGCCGGTGTATTGTGTAGATGAGTCTTAAGTCTAGTTTTTATTACTTGTTAATTTAGTTAATATTTAATTGATTGTTTTAAGCACATCTAATTTTTGGCGCTGTTGCCGGGGACTCTTGGCGATTGCGTTATTAATTTTTATTGGACTTACTTGCTATATACGTGCTATTGTGTTTTTGCTTTTGAGTTTTTAGGGTTTTAGTTAATTAGCTTTTTACGTGTTTATTTTTTTTATTGTGAGTCGTAAGTGTCTAATTGTCCGTGTCTTTTGCTTGTTTAGATTCTTGTAATTATGTGTGAAATTTGTAATGGACCTCACTTTAACATTAAATGTCCATACAATAGTAACCTTAATTGTGATACGTGTGGTGATCTTCATTTACACTATGATTGTCCATACAAGGGTTCCCGCTTTATTTGTTATAGATGCGCTGGTTGTCATATGACTCGTGCATGTCCATATAATCGTACTAACCCTTCTGTGCAGCCGGTACAAAATTTTTCACAAGGACCTTTTCCGTATTATTTTGATAATTCGTATCCGCAACCTCAGCACAACCAGGAGCAGTGTTATGATCAATTTTCTAATAGTCTTTCTGATAAGGATGTAGCTGATATGGGTAGGATAGAAAAGATGTTGGTCCAATACATGTCTTATCAGTTGTCCCCAGAAATTTCTCTCTCCGCCACGGCATACAAGTTATCCGACTTTCAAAATTCAAAAATATCTTCTAAAGGTATTTTCTTTAAAACAGTTGGATATTTACAAAAAGCTCTTTCTCATTAAATATTCAAAAGAAATATTACAAACATGGAAAGAAAAATTACAAGCCACACCTAAACCTATCCTAAGGATTTGAAATCGTTTCGCCTTCCTAAGCTTTCGGCGATATATCTTCCGAGGAATCTTCTTCAGAGTCATCGCCTAAGTAACTCCTCAGCTGCTGCATGCCATCTTCGGTGGACGCAAACTCCGGAAGCATATTTTGCAAAGGAAAGATAAAGGCTTCGTGCTCTTGTACACGTACAGCGCGTTCTTGCTTGACGTCAAGGCCATGGAGCGGATGATTTTTAAAGGTACGGTTACTTTGAGCATAATTCATACCTTCACGAAAGCCTATCACACGTCCAAGAGAAGAAGAGGCAGCCATTATATTGGCAAAGTTGTCAATAAGCTCCTTACTTCCCTTGATATGGCGGACGACCTGCCAGGGTAAAAATATAAGTTTTCATTATCGAAAATGAGAAGTAAGAAATGATCATCGAAGTGGAAAAAAACTTACAACATCAGCTCCCCGAGTGAGGAACCACTAACGGTCCTGCTCCGCGCGTTCAGCTCGCGCCTGAAGAACTTGAGACCTTGCGACCGCCTCCTCATGAGCTTGCAGGAGGGAGTCATAAGCAGCTTGAACTTCAGTAGCACTTTTGTTTTTAAGCTCAGTTTGCTCCCTATGTAGCTTTAGCTCCGCCTCAAGCTCTTGGATTCGAGTGCCTTGAAGGGTTACTTGATTTTCCAAGGCCGAGTTTGCTTCCTGAACCCAGGCCAAGTCATCCCTTTCCTTTTGAGCCTTTGCCCGAGCAGCCTCAAGAAGGGAATTTTGCTTTTCACAAGCTTCCTTCCATCGGCGAGCAGATTCAGCATTGCAATCCTGCTCACTTTTTAAGGCGTTCTCAGCATCGGCCTGCTTCCATCCAGCAGTATGGTCCGCAACGCGATGCTCCTCAGCCTCCTTCTTTGCAGCCTCAGCGGCTCAACGAGCTTCTCCCACCTTCCCGCCTAGAGTGTGCCACTCACATAAAATCTCCTGGCTACCGGCTAAGGCATTAGCCAGGTGATAAGCTACATTCGTATGAAGATCGTGGCGGGAGAGGTCAAGTTGATACGCCATCTCAGAAGGTGGCGCACAATGCTTCATAAAACTCATACAGACCCCGGGGTAAGTAAACCGGGATCCGTTCGTAATGTCCCATGGAGGGACAAACATATCATGCTTATCACCCAGGTTCGCATCCCCATAATAACGGGAACCTGATGGCTCGAGACGAACCGGGAAAGACGACGACCGTTGTGGAGGAGGAGCCTCACTTCTCCTAAAACCTCTCGCATCCACAGGCGGGTCATCACCCTAAAAACCTGTACCACCCCCAGCCTAGAAAAGATAGTCAAAACGATTATCAGTCCCAGACTGGTTGTTCGGGTCTTCCGCCGAAGTATCAACTGGGGGAGTCGGCACCCTCCCTTCTATAATGGTCTCAGTCAGAGGAAAGGTCGGTTGGTCCTCCACGTTAATATTATCTGGAGGAGTAGAAGGCCGGTTTTCTACTTCCCTTTCTGGAAGAGGAGAAGGTTGTCTTTCCATTTGAGGAGTTGGAATAGGCAACCTCTCAGACACGTCTTCTGGTAAGATCAGCGGATCTGCACAAAAGTTACACTTAGCTAACAGCCCAAAAATGGTAAAAAACCCCAAGGGTAATACATACCTTCTACCGTGTCAATGCGATCAGCAAGACTGTACTGTGGCTTCTTGGGACGATGGGTCTTTCGTTTCTTCTTTGAAGGTCCCGCCTCAGCATCCGCAGTCTTGGTGTCCGCTTGACTTGCTTAAAAAGCCAAAAAAGCTCTCTTCCTCTCCAATTCTGCCAGGAGACAGAAGAAGATTCAGGTGCATCGTCATCAGACTCCCTCTCTTCTTGAGAGGTGGAAAAATTAGAGGCATCACCATCATCATCACTCGATAATAAAGTGGTGATCGTCCCATCAAGAGTAATAGCATTAAGAGGATGAGGGTTTAGAACGTACGCACCTATCTCAAAGGTGGCGTCCGAGACAATAGGCTCAGCTCGCACCTTCTTCGGAAAAAGGAAACGAGACTTGGTTTTCTCAAGAATAGGTTGGTCCCCGGCATCCCGGATGCTATGTCGGACACAACCTCTATCCTCAAAAAGGGCATTAAGCATACAACCTCGACCTGAAAAGATAAGAATTTAATCATAAAAAACTTCAAAGAAAAAGAAAGAACAATAGGGGTAACTTACGTTCATATAAGTCAACGAAGATGGGCTCCATAAACTCCGAGGCCCATAAACGGCTCATGCCTGCCCACACCAAGGCTTCCTCAGGTAATGCCCGCATCGGCGTTGGTTCCGCCATTAGAGTGCAGAACCAATCACGCCCCTCATGGGCAGCCGTAACAACGTCAGGAAGACGAGAATGAACCGGACGACGAACCATGGCAATAGGTACCACGTCCTCAGAAATCCAAAAAAAATTACTGCGCCAATCGATTGACACCTTCTCAACCTCGTATCCAATACTTCGGTTGGGAAATCCTGACAAGTATACCAACCATCACGGATGGCAAGACGGTAGAAAACCGGAAAACGATCAACATGCGGTACCAGGTCACGTGCTATACATACAAATTCGTAATGGCGAATCCGCATTACAGTACGTGGGTGTAACTGGGATAAATGAATCCCGTAGGCAGTTAATACCTTCACAAAGAATTTCGTCAAAAGAAGACAAAAATTTCCACAGGTGAAATAATCAGCATAAATAGCCATTTTACCAGGAGGAGATAAACTGGCTATAGAGCCCGGAGAAGGAACCTCCGGCTCCCACTCCGGTGGAATGCTGTACATCTCTAACAATCTCTCGTATTCCGAGTAGTCCCATGAAATTTCTACCTCGTCAACTTCGGTCTGAACGTTTGACATTGCAGAAGAATTCGGTAGAAGGATATATGAGAAAATTCAAAGCTCTATCAGAAAGAAAACCAAAGAAGTTAATTAGAGAAAGAAGGCGATAAAACTTCAATTAGAAGATTTCTCTTCCTTTTATACCCATCGCAATTAATGCGATGGGATATGAACAGTGGAGAGAGAAATTCATCGCCTAGTCACAAATCGCCACGTCACACGGGAAATTCGAAAAAAGAGAAAAGCTGCGGAGTCGGGTACAGTGACAGCCGGCATAAAACGTCCCATCATCTATTCACCCACCTGCAAGTGGTCAACTTGTCCTTTTTCATTATTATCTATACCAACAGAAGATATCTTCTACCAAACTTCAAAATCCAAAAAACTCCCGAAATACATTAAGTCAAGAATTTCACCCGCATAAAGACTTCACATGGAAGAAACACTGAACTGGGGGGACTTATAGAGGTAGGGTAACAAAAAGACCCAAATACCCTTAAGTACCACTCGCGGGCCATAAAGGAGCCTCTCACATATCACCCGCGGGACATATGGATCACCCGCATATCACGGAAGAGGAAAAACATCCTCATACCACGTGCAGAAGCATCCTAGCACCCTCAGAAGTCATCCGCGGGACAAGACATTAGTCCGCCAATATGACCGGAGAGCAATGCCAATTAGGTAGCTGTCCATAACTAACTACACTCTAGAAGAACGTCCATGATTGTTACCTGAGGATTACGTGACTTGACCACCAATGAAAGAAGGACACCTGGCCAGTTTGTTATAACCGTGCACATGGCCAGGGTGCAATTCGTCATATCATTAGGTGACGCGTGTCCAGGTTGTTGTACCCATGCACATGGGACGTATAGATCAACCCATCATAAGAGGATACGCGTCCAGGCAGTTAGGAAGATCTTCTAGAATAGGACAGTTGGCCCAATCACCTTCCTGCCTCCTTCGGCTATAAATACCTTGTCAACCTGAATAAGGTATTCATCCACACTCACTCACTTGTATTCTGACTATACTTATTCTACTTTACTTCAGTACTTTCTTCACTGCGAACGTTACTGATTCTCACGCCGGAGGGTGGTTACAGGAAGACCCCCCCCCCCCCCACCTTGTCCTTCCTGTAATGAGACTCATGGTGTCTGTTTTGCAGGTTCCGGTCATTGGACTTTGGGAAGTTGTGCTCATACTGTGTTAGTAGTTATCGTATTTTACCCTGTGGACTCATCGGAACCAGGACCCATAACAGGGGATTGGATCCGTGTTTCTTCAATTAATTATACCTAAATGGGCTGACAATTCGTGTATTAACAGGTTTAGCATGTAAGAAGCGACACACGTAACATAAATATCAAACATGAATACGACTCGTTTAACCACTTTATATGTCATAACTATAAGACAGTTTTAAGTTTTGTGTATTAATAATGGAAAATGATGGAGTATAGCCTACTAATTTCAATTATTTAATAAAATAAAAAATCACATACCGCACTTTTTTAATTAGCAGGTTTTATCGTGGCTTAAACAGGTACCCAATTGCCAACTCATTACCTTATTATTATATTAGCTAAGTAATTATTGATGGACCAAATTACCCTTTCTTGCTAATCAAGGGTTTACCCTTGGGTGTATATAAATATATGGAGAGACTAATTAACATCACACAACATAACATAAACCTGACATTATATTTTCGTCACCCTCTCTCCCTCTATATTATTCGGTTTCTCAAGAACCCTAATCCCCATCACTAATATACATCTAAAGGGGAACTCGACCAAGCTGACTATCATGTCATAGGGGTCTTTCTCATCAACCGTGGCTTCTCTCTCTACTGTGACAGGTATGTTTTAGTTGTAGGTTTATCATAATATTCATGCTTTCTATTACACACATGAAGAATTGATCAACATAAGACACCATTTAACACACGTAGTTGATATCGCTAGTAGGGATGAGATTGGTACCAATACTCATACTCGTACCCGCACCTGTACCTATACCTGAAAATAGTCGTGCCAAAAATTAGAAAATATGGGTACAAACATATGATGTAGGGATGAAAGAATGTGCTTTAAGTGTTTTATATTATGTGTTTTACTTGTTTATATGTATCGAACAGAAATACTTTGATAGGTTTTATGTTTACAGGTGTGCGGAGCTTAAAGGAGCGAATTTGGAGCGTTCATGATGGATTGGAAATAAAACTAATGATCTATGAGATGATAGAGAATTGAAATAAGAAGACGTGGCCGCAAACGGGGAGGAAAACGGAGTTGAAACGAAGTTTTTATGAAGAAAACAGTTTTGGCCTAGCAGTGACCGTAAAGCAGAGTTTAAGGACCGTAAGCTACGGTCTGACCGTAAGCTACGGTAGCCAGACCGTAGCTTACGGTCTGGTCTGACGGAAAATGGGTTTTTGGTGATTTTCTTCCATATTTAAAGCCTAAAAACCCTAAGGTCGATCCCATTCAATCATAATCAGTTTTGGGACTTCTTGGAGGCCATCATACACCATCCTAACACCTACCAATCACCACAATCATCCATGTTCTCATCATCTCAACCAAGAATCAAGATCTTCAAGATGCATATGCTAGGCTAAAGCTTTTGTGACCATCTTCGAGTGTAGGGTTGTGTTTGTAAGCAAGACTTTTTGGTATTTTGAACTTTAATATTGGATTTAGATTTGGTTAATCATTCGGTTAGTTGAGTTTACATTTGTTTATGCATTCAACAGTTTTTCGTAATTGAATGTTTTTTGTTTTTATCAGTTTATTGCTTTGTGGTCATCAACTTTTAGGATTAAGTTCTTTGAGTCATTGGCCCGTTTATCATTTACCGTTAAATCACTTACATTTATCAAACCTTAAAACTTGTAATCAATTAGGTTATTATCCATCCAAACCAATTGTTCGGATTAAGTTCTATCAATTAGTGAGGTCAAATATCTAGTCTTTTGATTATAAGTGTAATCAATCAAGTTTTCCAAATAGGTTTAACAAATGGTCTAGTCTGCTTCACAACCTGAAACCTGGAGTTTGGTTTCTAATTGTTTACAAACCAATCATTATTTAATCAGCTTGACATCGTTTTTCCACCCTAGAATAATTAATTAAAAACCGTTAAACGTGATTAGCACTTTCCACTGATTCCCTGTGGATTCGACACCTTACTTGCCCTAGCTAGTAAAGGTATTTTATAAATGTTTTTGATTGACCTTTCGACATCGATCAACATAAATGAACTTCTCATCGTATAATTTAATAATTGTTCCTTGAATATTCATTTCGTTTGTAGCCCGATATTTAGATATACACATCTAGTAATTAGTTATGCTAGATATTGCCATAACTCAATTCCTTATGAAACACACACACACACACACACACATATAGGGGTGAGTTAACATACAATAATTGCTTAACGTACATTACGTACGCGAAATACGTTCCACTAAAACGTTCAAGCAAAATTCACAAAACTTTAAACGTTCAAGGTTAAAAACACTAATACGTTCAAAAAATTCACATACTTTAAACGTTCAAAGGTTAAACCTTTAAACTTTTAGGTTTAAATTTTATCAAATTTGATCGATTGAAGCTTCAAATTGATGATTAATTGGATCGATTTCAAGGTTAATTGATCAATTAGGTTCACCAATTTCAATTTCAATTTCAATTGCTCAATTTGACAACTGACCTGTAAGCAACGATTGATGGTTGTGTCGGAAGAATATGGTGGTTACAACGGTATACAATGGTCGCAAAGGTGGATAGTGGACGGAATCGTTGAACGGCGATGGTGAAGGTGGACGGAATCGACGGGAGAAGAGGTTGACGGAGGGCGGCACGCGTAATTGTGATTTTAGGGTTAGCATGGTTATTGAAGATCGACGTTCCAGAATGTCTCGTACCTATGTACGATAAAGAATTTTCGTATTATATATATATATATATTTATATATATATATATATACACACTATGTTTATGTAAATCATATAACAAGACTTGGTGCATATGCAAGTTGCAACTCAACTTAGTAAAAAAAAATAGTGAACACACTATACATTATAATAGTAATAAAGTTTCAAGTTTGTTTCAATTAATTCATTTAAATCTTTTTTCACACTAGAATAGTAGCAATGTTTTAAGTTTGTTTCAATTAACTCATTTAAATCTTTTGTCTATCAATTAGGTTAATGACTCAACTTTCAATTGAGACAATTTTAAACTTGAGTGGTTTAAAAGAGAAAAACATATATTATTAATTTAATTGAAACAAATTTAAAACTTGAATGCTATTCTATAACGTTTTCTAGTAACAACTTTTACAAATAGCTTCTTTTTATAAAATCAATGGGTTTAATCTTCATTAAAGATTGCATGTATTCGAAACTTTAGTGTTACACTCTTTGTAAGTCCTCTAAATGGATCTCACAACTTTACTCGAATCAATCCGTGTTGTTAGTTAGCAGAAATTACTAACACTCGGATCTCAGATCTTAGTTTGCAAAAACACAAAGAGAGAAAAATGTGAGGTGTTGTAGGAAGTTGTTTTATTTCCGTGAGTGTTGTTTGGAGAAATGGGTAAAGTGACTCTTTTATAGGGTTCCCATTTCTCCAAGGTTTACGTTTCATATATACAAAATAAATGTGTTGAGTACGTAATACACAGACTATAAACAAACAGAAAAACATATACAATTCTAATAATAATATAGAATATTAGCCCTACACTCTTATACGAAATGAAATGGTGTCGGCTGAGCCCGACACAACCAGGGTACCTACTAACAGATATGGCTTGGGTACCACGTGAAGCTTCCGATAGACATCCCTTATCACAAAACAATTATAATATATATAAAAACATGCATAAATAAAAGATATTCATTGATTTTAGTAAGGATTTGAAAATTTGTCAAATAATTGAACCCCCTATTTTCAAAGATTACGGATAACTAATTCAATAATTATTTAATTCGTATGGTCGCAAATCACAATCATATTTAAATGATCACTTGAGCAAAACCTTTCATTTGTATGCATGGGACAAAAGAACAGTCTCAAGATTAACACAGCCACTTACTATGTTCAACACCGGCAGCCGTTGGCTACGTGTAACATATGATTTGATTTGATTTGATTTGATGTAATATATACACAGTTAGGCTAAGGGGTGTGGGGGGCGCGAGAGGGGGCGTGAGTGGGGGCGCCAGCCAATAATATTGTGACGTGTGGCAGAGAGAGAAACTTGATAAGATGGGTGTTGGTAGTGGTGATAGCGCCCCGGGCCATGGTGTGGAGGGGCGCGAGAGGGGGCGCGAGCGGTTTATTTTTTTATTTTTTTATAAATGTATTAAAAAAACGTATTATTAAAAAAACAAGAAATTATTTAAAAAAACACACATTAATTAAAAAAACACATTAATATATAAAAAAAAATTAAAGTACTAAAGAAAAACATTATTCTTATTATTCGGCTTCGTCTTCTTCGATCAACCTCTTCCGGATACGTTCCTTTTGTTTTTCCATCAGCATTTGGTCGACCGGATTTAGGTGGCTGAAGTCTCTTGCAAGGAAGTCCAAATCTCTCATTCTTTTTTTTTCCTTTTTGTCAATAGAGACCACCTCCATGGTTTTGTTGAATTTATTGAGGGATTCAACAAGATCGTTGATGTTTACGGCTTCCCCCTCAGCCGGTTTTTTCCCCCTGGCGTCCCTTCCCAATGGCCGCCTCCTCGGCGGTGAAGACGTTTCCTCCCCCGCAACGTTTAGGTCGAATCCAACCCGGCAATCCGACCCGGCGGAAGTGCTGTACGCTCCAGACGAACTAGTTTTAGTCCGTTTCGGCCCTACTTCCGCATCAACGTCCGGCGCCACCAGCTCAACCCACTTAGAACACCTTCTCAACCTCTCCCACACCTTTACATCGTCCCACGTCTTCACCGTCCCATACCTCCGCAGGCACTCCTGCCTCCACTCTTCGACGGTGAAATTATAAACCGCCAAATCGTCACTGCCACTTGGTCTCATACGACCGGCGTTCCTGTTGAACAGATTAGTAAACAAGCCGACAAATTTTCTGATTTCGGTCCACCGACCCGAAATCATATCGGCGATCCGCTCTGTACTCCCAACGAGCGAATAGAACGTCTCCCTAACCTTTGTCCAAAAGACCTTGCTCTTTTGGTAGTCCGCTGCAAAATGCATAAATAAATTTGTAAGTCATTTAACTTTTTTATTTAACTTTTTTATTAAAAATCATTTTTAAAAACGTTAAAACAATTACCGCAACGCCGATCCTCAGAAGTGACTATCCAAGCCCGACACAGGGCTTCCTTCTCATCCGATGACCACGGAGTGATTTTCCGTTTCGTCCTTCCGGTCGAAGCCGAACCCGACCCGTCCGTTGCAATTTGTTTTTTCCGGTGGACGCGTCTTCTTTGTCCCGCAGCTTCACCTTCTGGTTCTTGTGTCTCCGGAACTACAAAGTTAGGAGACGGTTGTATGTTGGATGGTTGAAATCCGGATGGTTGTTGCGACCCCGAATAAAACATCGCTTGGTCCGGTGCCGACCATAAATCGTCGTAACTGTAATCTGATTCTAGGTTTGGGTACCAATTTCCAGCCATGTTTTTAAAAAAAGGTTTGGAAGATGGGGTGATTTTGGGTTTTGGGTGTGGTATGTGATATTGGTATGTGATATTGGTGTTGGTTTGGGTTTGATATAGGTTGAATAGAGAGAAAAATCGTGTTTGATTTTGTGTTGATATTGGTATGTTTATATAGAGTAGGAAATTTTTTTTTTTTAATAAAAAACCCACCCAACGGCTCTTTTCACGCATCCCAAGCCTCATTCACGCTCCCCCCAGCCGCTAGCCCACCCGCGCCTGCCTCTTTTTCCGCGCTCGCGCCCCTCTCGCGCCCCTATAGCGCCTCGGTGGTGTGGTCCTCGCGCCCCGGGGCGCGACCGCCTCGCCACTTGCGCCCTTTCTCGCGCTCCGCACCCCTCAGCCTTATATTGTCGTAACTTGTAAAAGTCAGTTATTGAAAGTGATTATCAGTTGCAAGTTGCATGTTGATTGTAGGCCAAAATCAACGTTATGATATATAAAAACATGATTTATTCAAATTTATGCATTAAATGCATTTGATTGTTCTTGCTATGTGCGAATACTTTTCTTCTTGTATAGATATTTCCACCTTTTGATTACTAATCAAGCATTATGAGTCAATTGCACATGCTTTGTCTCCTTAGATGAAGAGGTAGGTCCCAGCAGAGCCCAGTTGGACCCGCAAGACTCACCTTGAAGAGAGACGTCTGCGCAGAAACCAACTGGATCCGCAGGACCCACCATGCTCAGAGACGTGACGTCCTTACGCGCAGTACGCAAGCTGTTCCCGCAGGAAATGCCTCCCAATGGTGAAGTACTCCGCCTGTTCCCGCAGCTGCGGATACAAGCCATCACGGAAGGCCACCCGCGCAGCAAGGCTACACGCACAAGGCACTTAGCTCTCAATAATTCAGTTGTCACCTGAAGGAATGAGCAAAGCCGGGAACAATCCCGCACAAAGGCGGGAGGGGGAATACTCCCGCCCAAATAAGCCAGTCCGTACGATACGGGAAGATCTTTTGTACTGTACCTGACGAGGTATGGGCAAAAGATCTGACCAAAGATACGACAGCTCATTGACAACAGTATGGCGAGCAGCATGCTCTTGTACTGTATGTCACTATTAGCCGCTGCCTACTCACCAACTCCTGTCATACCACGTGCATAGCCGGCAGTTGGTGGAAAAGGAATAGTACACAGCAGGCCTGGTCACTGTCAGCCGCTGCCTACCCACCAACTACCAGCATGGCACGTGCGTAGGCCACAGTTGGTAGAACAGGAATACTATTCAGCCGGCTATACCTTCTTGGAAACCTACCTTCGGCTATAAATACCCCAAATGGTATGATCATCTCATCTTATCATATACTATCTCGTATCTTACATATTATACCTGATATCTGCTCTAGCAATCTCTTAATATACATTTATATTCAAGAGCAATCTAGTCTGATTCTCACGCCAGAGGGTGGTCACAAGGAGGTACCCCCCATTCTCAGTGACGAGCTCACGGTGTCTGTTTTGCAGGTTATCAGAAGAACCATCTTTGCCGGGTCTAACCCCTCGTGGGAAACATCTATTTAACCCCCAGATTATCCGTAATCTGCCCGGGGTCCATTAGTGTTTCTTCATTAGACTTGTTACAACAATTTTGCATGTAATACATAAGTTGAAAATAAGGGAACATCACGAGAATAGTCATTCTAACTAAAAAGAAACTATCAAATTAGTTATGGAATTGTTTGCTAAATTACTATTTAACCAGAAATGTATGTCCTTTCGGCGTAGGTAGAATAATGGCGGAGACGATGCAAATAACGGCGCATGAGACGATGTGATGTGTCATATGGGACAAGAAGATGACTAGAGCTAGGTGTACTTTTGTATTGAAGTGAAGAGACGGCGCAGGAAGTGACGTGCTACGCCATATGGCGCATGAAAAGAAAAATAATGACGCAGGAGATATACAGGTTAGGCTGAGGGGTGTGGGGGGCTTTAATGGGGGCTCCAACCAATAATATTATGACGTGTGGCAGAGAGAGAAACTGGATAAGGGGGGTGTTGGAGCCCCCGGCCCTAGTGTGGAGGGGCTCCAGCAGGGGCTCCAGCGAATTTTTTTTTATTTTTTTATAAATATATTCAAACAACGTATTATTAAAAAAACTCATAAATTATTAAAAAAAACACACATTAATAAAAAAACACATTAATATCTAAAAATAAAATAAAAATTAAAGTACTAAAAAAAAACATTATTCTTATTCTTCGGCTTGGTCTTCTTCGATCAACCTCTTTCGGATACGTTCCTTTTGCTTTTCCATTAGCATTTGATCGACCGAATTTAGGTTACTGAAGTCTCTAGTAAGAAAGTCCAAATCTCTCATTCGACTTTTTTCCTTTTTGTCATTAGAGACCACCTCCATGGCTTTGTTGAATTTATTGAGGGATTCAACAAGATTGGCGATGTTTACGGCTTCCCCCTCATCCGGTTTTTTCCCCTTGGCGTCCCTTCCCAATGGCCGCCTCCTCGGCGGTGAAGACGTTTCCTCCTCCGCAATGTTTAGGTAGAATCCAACGCGGCAATCCGACCCGGTTGAAGTGCTATACGCTCCAGACGAACTAGTTTTAGTCCGTTTCGCCCTTACTTCCGCATCAAAGTCCGGCGCCACCAGCTCAACCCACTTGGAACACCTTTTCAACCTCTCCCACAACAATAAATCGTCCCACATCTTCACCATCCCATACCTCCGCAAACACTCCTGCTTCCACTCTTCGACCGTGAAATTGTAAACCGCCAAATCATCACTGCCACTTGGTCTCATACGACCGCTGTTCCTGTTGAAAAGATTAGTAAACAAGCCGATAATCTGAATCAAGGTTTGGGTACCAATTTCCAGCCATTTTTTTAAAAAAAAGTTGAGAAGATGAATTGATTTTGGGTGAAGGTTTGAAGTTTTGGTATAAAAATGGGTGAAATGGGATATAATTATATAGGAAAAATAATTTTTTTTTTGGGTTTGTTCGGCTCCCAACGGTCAAAAAACCCTCAAATCCCGTGCAGCCCTCTCTCTTCTCCCGCTAACTGGCTCACGCCTGCATTGTTTTTCGCGTTAACGCCCCCGCTAGCGCCTGGTGGTGTGGTGTTAGCGCCTGGGGACGCGAGCGAAAGGGCTCTAGCGCCCCCGTTGAAGCCCCACACCCCTCAGTCTTAGCGCATAAGATGAATGATTGACACATGAGCAAATAGTCAACACTATTTTGATAATTCAAAAAAGTTAAGACTATTTTCTTAACAGGGGCTATTTTGATGACTTTCCTAAACTAAAGAATTACATAAAAAGGTAATGAATCTAAATTGTTAAGATATTCTTAATTAAAGTTTAATTAGGTAGCATAAATGGCGCATTGTGTCGGGCTAATTGTGTTGACACTTTTATAACTTATGATTAGAAAATATAATTTAGAACAATATATAGTCGGTTGGAAAACATGCGTGATGCGATGTTAAGTTTGTTACGGTTCCGGATTAAACCCAAAAAACTACTAATTTGTTAATAACAATTTAAAATATTAACTTGTTTAAAAAATTTACGTGTTGTCATGGCGAACGAACATGCATTCTTTTGGTATGGGTTTCCACACCAAAAGTAAATGAAAAAAATAATTTCTTCAACAACCAAATACATCAGATTAACATATATAAAAAAAACCATGGCAAATAAACATGCGCAATACGACAGCAGATCGATGAGAATTTTTCATGAATTGACGTTGTCAACAATAAATAGTTAAAAAAACGCATGTTGGGGTGGTGAATTAACGTGAATCTTTCGGTATTGGCTTACGATACCGAAATATATATTCTTTAACATCAAAATACAACAAATTAACATATTTAAAAATAACGGCATACAAACCGCGCGTTATGGAAGCAAGTTAACAAGTCAAAGGGTTGTGGCTGCCGAATGGCATGAGTTTGATTGGAATGACGGTGTTAACATAAATCATAAACAAAAACTAAGGGTCTGTTTGGTATGGGGTAATGGAATGGACGACGGAAAGGAATGGACGTGATAATGGAATGGACAAAGGAATGGAATGGGTTATTACCATTCCAATGAACTGTTTGCTTACCACATGGGAATGAAATGAATCCTTACTTTGTATTGTTTGTAGGTAAGAAAAATATAAAAAATAAATAAATTAAAATGGTAGTGAGTGGTGGTGGTGGTGGGAGCGGTGGCGGTAACGGTGGAGGTGGAGGTGGCGGTAACAGTGGAGGTGGTGGTGGGCAACGATGACGGTGGGCGGCTTGTGTGATGGTGGGGCGATGATTGATGGATGCGGCGGGTGGCTGGAGGTGGTGGGTGGCTGGCACTGATGGCGATGGTTTGTGGAGGTGGATGGTGGTGGCGGAGGACGCCGATGGTGGTGATTGGTGGCAGTGGCGGCGGTGGTGGGCAGCGGTGACGGTGGGCGGCATGTGTGATGGTCGGGTGATGGTTGATATATGCGGCGGGCGGCTGGCGGTGCTGAGTGGCTGCCACCGATGGCGATGGTTGGCGGCGGCGGTGAACGACGATGGTGGTGGCTAGTGCCAGTGGCGCCAGTGGTTAGTGGCGGTGACGGTGGTGGGTGTTGATGTTGGGTGGTGGTGTTGTTGGTAGGGTGGTGGAGGTTATGTAGGGTGAAGGAGGGAATGGAATGAAAAAAAACATGGGGTATGGATGTAATGAAATTGATGTATTTTAGAGAAAATGGAATGGACTAAGTAATGGGTCATTCCATTCCTTTGGTCTACCAAACACACTATTTTCCATTCCCTCACAATGACTCATTCCATTCCGTCATTCATTTCTGCATACCAAACGCTACTTAAGAAAAAATTCTACTAATAAAAACAAATAAAATAATATCTTAAAATGTTAAAAAAAATGACCAATTATGTACGGTGAAGTGGACAATTTGATCACTTATGGCGCCAAGTTTCAAATGATGTGATTTTTAGCTTTTTTTTAGGTATGTACATGTAAATTACTAAATTAATTGGCTTTCAAACCCGTGTGATGCATGAGATATTTAAAATAAATACAATTAAACTATATAAATTAATTATAACTAAAAAAAAGAAATATTTAGTTGATTAAATTAAATGGGCTTATAAGTTCAAATTATATTTTTTAATGGAATATTCATACAAATACGTGGTGTATTCTCATGCAATTCTTTCATAATTACGAAAACATTCACGTATTGATTTTATAAGTTGTAATTATATTATTAATAGAATAGCGGATTCTAACAAAAGATGACAAGATATTTCATTATAAATGATATAAAAAAAATCATATATAAAATATAAATAAAACACGTCTTTGTAATGCAGTATCGAAAGAGACGGATGGAAATTTTATAGATCCATGAAAATTGAATGAACATATGAGAATAAAATTGTTATTCATTCATAGTTTCTTCTTGTTTTTATCATTGTAGACCTATAAATACCGTTTATTGAATTTTATCACATTCATGTCATGCACTCAAAATTGTATATATATTGAATTAATAAAAAAAGGTAGATATAGTTTCATTAAAGATATAAATAATTTAATTATATATTAACATAAATACCCACATATATTCAATCCAAATTAGGTGATTAGTTATTCGATTAAAGAACGTATAGATATGTTTTGATTACACCGACATAAACATGTTTTTATTAAAAATAGAATCACAATTTGAGCAGAAAATTTAGGCTTAGAAATGAATCTACAAATGACACGTGTCCACGTTTATTAATTTCTTTTATTAAAATAGGTAGATTTGTTAATATGTTTTTAAGTAACCTACACAAGACCTACGTTTATGTAGGAAATACAACCTACAAAATCTGTAGGATATACATAATTACATATATAAACAAAAAATTCAAATTACTAGTTTATTCGTTTTGTTTAATAACCTACTGACCTACACATGTGTAGTAAATATACCTTACTAATGAAATGTTTTCTTCTACGTATTCTTGCAATAATTTGTGTAATGCGTATATAATAAGTCTATCTTCATCACACACACATAAAATAAGAAGTTAGTATTTCTAAGAAGTATAGAAAAAAATAAGAGTATCAGAGTATGACATGCGGCTTTTTATTTAATTTAATCAAAAGGGCAATATGGTACTTTGCTTGTATTTATTTTTGGCAAAAAGAAACGATGCAAATTAGTGGATCTAAATTTACATTTAACTTATTTTAGTGAAGATGTGTAAACAGGATTGCATATTGATTGTTGAGAGTTGTTTAGACTAATTGTCATTACTATTGATGGAAAAGTGTAGACGAATTTCAGTTGTGTTAATGATCACTGTGTTTCAATTTATAGTCACCGTGTTTTAAGTCTTGATTCTTGAATATTGTGGGTATTTTTTTTGTCACTATGTTTTAGTTATTAATTAAATATTGTGTTTTAGTTTTTGATGTTGTTGATGGAATTTTTTTTTTTTTTTTTGTTGTGTGTGCTAAGATGATTAAATGAATGACAATTATATGATATGTTTTAGAATTCAGGGATGTGAGCTTTTTGGTTAGGGAGATGATGGTATTTTTATACCCGGTATATATATGTTATGGTGGTAAATCCCTAAAATTATAAAACTGATTGGTAGTTATTGGAATTTAGATTTCGGATTAAAACATCCGATCTCTAATTTACTCAAATTAACCGGGTTTGATAAAAGCCGTTACTTGAAATTTGAGTGTTACACAAAAATGGTGAGTGACGATGAAGCTCAAAATGTCATGGTGTGTTATTTCGTATTCAATGATAGTCATAATAAACAAGGTGTTATTACATGATGCTTTAGTTAGTATTCAATAAAGAGTTTATTTAATATTGAATGGTGTTATAGTTAATATGCAGAGTACGTGTTATTACATGATGTTTTAGTTAGTATTCAATGAAGAGTTTTATTATTGAATGGTGTTATAGTTAATATGCAGAACATATATATGATGTTTTATTCAATAAAAAGTGTGATTAATATTGAATTATGTTAACGTTATATATATATAATGCGCAGAACATAATAACATATATACAAACACACAAGATGAGATTGATTTTAAATATCTCAAATAATACAAGAACTTTTAGAACTCATATCAACCAATCATCTTTATTATTTTACTTACACATTTACATGTTTTATTACTTACATATTTATTGATAAGCGGTTAAAAATTATAATATATGAACAAATTTAGCAGATGGAAGTACAAAATTTAAAAACTTGAAACACTTATAATTAAAAACTTAAATGATTTAGTTTTTGTATCATTTTTATTACAAGTTTACAACAATATATAAAGTTTTATAATAATAATAATAATAATAATAATAATAATAATAAATTGCATGTATGCATTGCGTGTGTGTATATATCTGTGCATGACAATCTTCCTACTCAACTTAAGCTACATATTCTTAAAAAAACAAGAAGCTTAAGCTTCATTCTCTCTTTTAAGAATATGGGTTATTATAAGTCCAATAGAACTACTTTGGTTCCTCTATTCATTTTACTTATATCACTGAACCACTTCATGCCATGCAAAGCTCAATTGTCAACCACCTTTTATGATACCACATGCCCTAACGCACTTTCAACCATTCAAACTTCTGTTCGTTCCGCGGTTTCAGATAATCGTCGCAATGCAGCCTTGCTCATTCGGCTTCTTTTCCACGATTGTTTCGTTCAGGTTATTATCTTTAATTATATGTTTTTGGTAATATTGTTATAAACATGCAATTTACTTAATATGGTTAGATTTGCAGGGTTGTGATGCATCACTTTTATTATCAGGTACTGGTAGTGAGAGGGAATCGCCAGCGAACGATGGCGTGTTGGGCTATAATGTTATTGATGATCTTAAAGCCGCAGTTGAAGGAGTATGCCCTGGAGTTGTTTCGTGTGCAGATATACTGGCTGTTGCAGCTCGTGATGCTTCTGTCGCGGTATTAACATAACTAAAACAATTACATGTATAATATAAGTTTGTTAAAGGCTATAATTACATGTTCGATTACACTATGTAGGTCAACGGTCCGTCATGGACAGTAAGACTTGGAAGAAGAGATTCTACGGGTTCAGACGCGACTGCTGCTGCTAATGAGCTTCCAAGAGGGAATTTTAATTTAGGGCAACTTATAAGTAACTTTGATAGTAAGGGTCTCAACACTAGAGAAATGGTTGCCTTATCAGGTTTGTAACTTTAGTTTGTTGAAAATTAAGTAAAGTCGCATGGCAATAATGGCTGGTCACGAATTTGGATGCAAAGATGTTGTTGCAAAATTATCACTAAATTTTGTTGCAAATCATTTTAGTCATTATTAGAGGCTCAAAGCTGGACGATTTTAATTTGACGATGGAAAATTATAATTATTTATTTGACTTGTTAAATATATTTTTTTATTACTTTTTTAATGATCACAATAACAAATTAATAACACCATATGTCACATAAGTTCTATCTTGTGCGGCAACAACAATTGTCAAATGGCAGCCGACGTTATAGTTTTAGAGGTAACATCCAAGACAAACTCTGAAGCCAGTGTTTGCTTTGTTAAGACAACATAGTATGGTCAAAGTCAGGCAATAGGACTCTCTATATATAGGGAATACGGTGGCCTAACACACAAGGAAAGTCGTCGCTCAAATAAAAAACCTTAAATAGTTATATTTATAAAGTTTCCCGACAAAATTGTTATATTAAATTTATAACTATAATGATTGCCACAAATCGTGTTGTTACTATTTTGTTGCATTACTGTGGTAAAACTTGAATTTTCTTTTTTGGTCGGATGTCTGTCGGTCTTTGAAAATTTTCGTAGAAAAATGATCTATTTTCTAATGTGTTATAAACAGTTGCTACCAAGGTTTAAGCACCAGGACATTTGACATAAGTAACATTTCTATTTCCAAAATAATAAAGCATGTACAATAATTGTTGTCTTGTAGGGTCTCACACGATTGGACAGGCAAGATGTGTAAGGTTTCGGGACAGGATATACGACAATACTTCGAACATAGATGCTGCTTTTCGTAGCTCCCTTCAGGCAAACTGCCCACCGGATGCACCTAATGGCGATGGGAACTTGGAACCACTTGATTTAGTGACACCGAATACATTCGACAACAACTACTTCAGGAACCTACAAAGTAGTAGGGGTCTTCTTACATCAGACCAGGTCCTCTTTAATGGAGACTCAACTGATAGCATCGTGAACGAGTATGTTGACAATCCTTCAACGTTTGATGCTGATTTTGCCGCGGCCATGGTTAAGATGAGTGAAATTACTCCCCTTACTGGTTCACAAGGGATTATAAGGACTCTTTGCTCTAGTGCTAGTTAATAAAATGGAGATGTAAGGTTGATAACATATAGTAATAAATGTTGTATGTTATCAAGTCAACAAGCAAGTATTTTGTATGTTTTATTGATCGATGAATCACACACAATAAATAAAAAGCTCCTTTCATCCTAGCTTTACCTTTTCTTTAGATTTTTCATTAGTGAACGCCACAATTCACTATTAAACAAATGAATATCACCAACGGCAAAATTATCAAAGGAGTAACCTTTCGACAATTACCCACATAATTCTGCAGGTAACATATTAGTTGTTTAATTTTTTTAATATCAATCGGTAAAAAGAACTCAATTTGTATGTATTTAAAATCCTTTGGAAATCAAAGTCCGTACAATATAGTTGGTAAAAGTCGTTGGTAGTGACAGAACTAGAAGAAATAAAGAGGTATCCTTTTTTTACCTAGTGTAAAACTTGGTTAGATTAATAAACAAACCATCATCTGTGTAGGATACCTCAAAGCCCGACAAATAACTAAACTTACCAAGATCTTTAGTGGTGAATATTCTTTATGCAAAGGATCGTCGCATGGTGGTCGTGATTGCCGGTGAGTGTATTATCATCCACACATACGAGCACGCACAAAAAAACAAGAACCACGACAAAAGATGAACAAAGATGCGTTGGTTTGACTACAACTCTACAAGCAAACCTTTGCTGTATTAGAAACACACTTATTGCTAGAACCAAGCTCGTTGGGGCTTGCTTGAAACTATTAGTGCGTCCACAACAGGCTTCGGTTTCCTAGGTCTGGATCTAAGTGGCAATAGACAAACTTGAAGGACACAAACCTCCTTGTTGTAGAGTAAAGTACATGAAGACAAGTTTGTCTCTATAAACTTGCAAAGGACTAGGTGAGGTGGCATCAATTCTCTCTCGTCTCTCACATACACACCTATATATATATTATATATATACACAAGATATTTCACTTTTTCTAATTTTAGAAATATATTACTTTGCTCAACATTGTAGATTAAACTTCTTTTTTCCAAAAACTAGCTTGATGCGTGCTTGCTGTTTGGTAAAGCTTGTTAAGCATGTCTCGTCTATGATGAGACTAAGTAGATAATATTCTGACAAAACATGTTGAACTAGGTCACCCGTTCTTAGACTTACACCTTTGTTTAGAGGTATGAATCTAGTTATTACATGACACGAAAGCACGTCATGAACCTAAGAACAGTCTAAATGGGTTCGGGTTCACTTCAAATTAAACCGTGAACGCGTTTAACTATAGTGGTCTGGTTGACTTACTAGGCTCGTGGGCTGGCTTGTTTTACACTTGTAGTTTTATATTAAAAAATATGTTTTATGTGATAAGTGAGTAGCTGTTTGTGAAATTAATAACAATTAATATATCATATAGAATTGAGCATCACTTTAGTAATTTAACCATAATTATTTTAGATACATTTGAATTGTTGTTCTAATTGTAATTTTAGAGTAACTGTATGAAAAAGAAAAAAATTAAAAACAAAATCTTAGGTTAAATTATATTTTTGTTAATCTGGCAAAACCCATGTCAGGCTTGGGTTCAGGTTCACATGTCAGGTTTGGGTCCAGGTTCATGCATGTGTTTTAAATGACATTCGAGTTTTTTTTTTAAAAAGTTAAAGGGTGTGCTAACTCACTAATACCGTTCCTTCAACACCCCCTCCCCATTATTACTACTATTATTATTGTTATTATTATTTAATGGATTTTTTTGTTAATTTATAATCTTGTTGCATAGTTGA
Organism: Bidens hawaiensis; assembly: GCF_021521415.1. Classification (NCBI taxonomy): domain Eukaryota; kingdom Viridiplantae; phylum Streptophyta; class Magnoliopsida; order Asterales; family Asteraceae; genus Bidens; species Bidens hawaiensis. The sequence continues at coordinate 142,151 of NW_027491989.1, read as the reverse complement.
AAGAAATTTAGTTGATAATGGTAATACGTATTTTATTATTTAAACAATTAAAAAAAATTTAAATACAATTTATTTTTTACTCTGGGTGCTTTAACTAAGAACTTTTAGGTATTCAAGAGACTTTGCCTCTACTACTACTAATTCCGACTTAAGGTCTAAACAATTGAAACTTAACAGCAGTTCACATCAAATTAATTGAACAAAATTTTCTTTTATTGGGCCAGGAAGTTGTCGCAAAGTTGCTGAATAATCTCAAGAAAAAGACCTACCGTGTACATTATTGTTTATGGCGGCCATCTCCCTCTTCTAACATACAATTTCATATAATAATATTTAAAGATATATGACATACAATTTCATACAATTTCATATATGACGGCCATCTCCCTCTTCTAACATACAATTTCATATATGACATACATTTCAGTTCCTACATAACGGGAGTCTTAAGGTTCATAAAACCAAAACTAGAATTAACCTATTTAAGCTACACAATTTAGAGTTAAATCATGCCAAATATTGCTTTTTTCAAATTAATACATGATGCCTCTTAGTTCGTTCTCTCACAATTATTGTAATGGGGATTTTATCCTACTTAAAATGCATGTTAAAAGACTGATTGTATGAATCTTATGGGCCAAGCTAGTAACCCAATATCCATAAGCCCAACACGAAAAACTAACTCAAGGCCCACAAATAATAAGTATAAGAAAAACTATTAGGGTAACGAATATAATGAGTGTCAAGAGTGTATTGAGGTGCCAGGGACGAAGCATAGTGAGGATCAAAGGTCCCCGCACCGCCCCCTCGTTTATGTAAAATTTTATACAATGAGTCCCTCTCAGGTCGTTTTCGTCCAAGCTACGCTACGCTACTGAACTGAAGGTCAGATTGTATTGATGTGAAGAACTGGTGGCTAGGTAGCAAGTAACTACTGATACGATTATCAACTTTTTAGTTCATCTGTTGTTTCTATTTTTAGTAGTTAGTTGCATTAATCAGTTGTTTGTTATAAACGACCAGGAATGTTGCTAACTTACTATCGCATTATGTTAAATAAAATACTTACGCATGAAGAGAATAACACAACTTATAAAATAATAACGCAACCTATAGGGGAAGTGAATTCAAGTTAGGGTTTTAGGGCCCTAGTTGGATAAGATTTCCAGTTTAGACTAAAGTTAAACAAAAAACATATTGAATGATGAAAATTAGAACAAAGTTAGACCAAAACATACAAACAACCATTGCAAGAACAAGTATAGTAAAAACATCATTCCTTTTATGTTAATGATATATAGCGTACAATGTTGCACATCCTCGCTAACAGAGTAACATAAAAGCACGCTCAATAATAATAATATTATTAAACAGTGATACAAAAAGAACCACAAGCAAGAAAGTGATAATACGTTTCTTATTTAAGTAACTTCATCAGGAAATGCCTTTTATAGAAAGCAATGTTTCCTGACAAACTATGGATAAACTTCAATGACAGATCGTGAACCCAAAACCGGAGTTATTCGATAATCACTAAAGCCGCCATCAATAAACAGCTTCGCCCAATCTTTTTCACTCCTTTCTCGCCCAGTTATATAAGTCATCATAAGCATATCAAATAAAAGTTGAGATTCGACTAATTCATTGACACCTTCATCAACCTTCACGACCATTTCTATGATCACTAGTTTTCCTCCATTTTTCTTGCTTGGAATCGCCTCTTTGCAGTTCTTCAATATCTTTATGCATTCCTCATCATTCCAATCATGCAGAATCCACTATTTATAAAATAAATAAAATATAAATCACCTTTTGAAGTTAATGTACACAAATACCGGTCTAAATAAGTATATGAAATTAATAATTGTAGGATAACAAATGAAGCCACACTTTTTAATAGACCATAAAATTTTTGAATTATTAATTGTCTCTCAACCATAAAACATGTCATTTCGGCTTTGACTTGCTGATAAAGGCTCTTTCTTCTTTTGAGAAAAAAAAACATGGTTTAAATATGGGCATGAAGAAGTTATTCTCTTGAAGTAGTGTAGGAGCATGAAATAAATGGGTGTTTGAATAGTCGTTATAAAAACTATTAGTCGCATACTATTTTGTATAGTTATTGTGTATATTGTTGGTCAAAGTTGCAATTACTTTAACCAATAATATACAAAATAATATACAACTAATGAAAACTTCTATAAAAAATGATATTTGCAATCAAATTTGCGATTGAAACAAAATTGTCCTACATTAGTGACCGATTTTAGTTTGATTGATCACACATAGAGAAAAAAGTTGTACATAAAATGAGAAAATTAATAAAAAACGGATTTCCCTAGAAAGAGAAATATTTGATGCTTTTACGTAGAGTTTTTTTTAAATAGTTTGTGTTAGCGAGATTTTGTTTTATATAAGTTACTATTTTACCATTCTGTATCTATGAGATTTACAAGAGATTTTTTACATACCTCACTATTAACAAAATTCTTTTATACTGTAATTTGTAACTTGTCTTAGCCATATTAGAAAAATGAAATAATTAATCCACTAGAATACCTTAAGCAAAACTGCATTAGCATTGGGAAGAACTTCAAACATGTCTCCGCCAACATAACTCAAATTCTCACTTCCAACCAAACTGTTAACCACATGAGGAACATCAAAACAGATACAACTAATATTCGGAAAAGTTTTCGCGATAGCTTTGGCAACTGTCCCGGTACCACCCCCAACATCAACAATCGAATCCATTCCTTCAAAAACACCCCCACATCGTTCAAGAACAATGCCTATAATAAGGCTCGCATCATTAGCCATCGCTTCATTGAATAACTGACCAAGCCTTAACTCTTGGCCTAACACATCCCATAAACCCTTCCCATGGGTTAAGTGAAAGGGGGTCACATCTTCATTATGGAACCATTTGGTCATGTGTTGCCATGTGTTCAGAAATATTGGATCCAACATGGCTAACAAAAGGGGCCTATGACTTAACGGATTTTCCTTTAGAAGCAACCGTGAAGCAGGAGCAAGCAAATAGCCTTCTCCTTGTTTCACGAAAAAGCCACAATGAACGAGGATGCGCATTAGTCGATAGACATATTGAGTTCTCTCTTTATCTATCGGGAGGGCATCCACTAACTCGGAAAGCAACATTGATGAACCATGGCGATCTATGATATCAGGTATCCGAAGCTCTATTGCACATTTGAGCGACATAGACTTTATGAAACTAAAAATGTGGTTCCATACATGAGTTTGAGAACAAAGTAAGTTTTCATATAGCTCTTCATTTTGCATTGCCATCTCTTTGTCAATCGAATTTGAGAGACAATTTGACATGTTAAAACGTTACAAACCTTCTTAATTTATAGAAACAAATGCGAAAAGATACACCTAAAAGTTGATAATTTTAATATCCATGTGTTATCATCCACCATCATTTAAAATACTATAAACAATAGTGGGCGTTATTAACATATATTATATGTACCATTTATGGACCCTTTAAATCTCTTTAGGATTAATTTGAGTGTACGTTTATATTTATTCACTACTTTATGAAGCAAATGTGAGTCTTGTAAAAGCTACATGTGAAAATAATAAGAAATTCTTGATTGAAAATATATCCATAATTAATTAAATAAAAGTTAGTAGCAGGTGGAAACTATATATAATTTAAAACTAATATAAAATATTAATTGTATTGAAACTATTTGGACTTCAACATATTTTAGATTCTCTTTTGAACGATTAGATGTTACACACTGTATATATATATATTAAATCCGGAACCTTTTATTTTATACTATTAACCATCTTATTAGTTCACCAAAGTCATTAAATATTTGTTGGATATGATTGATTGCATATATATTATGATATTTATTTTATTTATTGTAATCTTTCTTCTTATTATTGTCACCGCTACGCAGCTGTTGTTTCACCATCTTCCAACCCTAGAGTCAATAGTGCTTTGTTTATTATGTTTTACCAAAATTGGGAAAAGTTTTGGGAATGAAAAACATAAAAGGGTTGAAATGATTTATAGGGGAGAGAAATTTTTTAGGTGTTTCACTGTCTGAAATGGCGGAACCCATAATAATTGCAGAGCATGTTAGCAATTGTCTAGTGAGCTGAATGTTTTTTGGGTGTACTGCCATTTCAAATGAGGGAAGTGAACTATTTACCATGTGTTCCGCCATTTGAAATGGCGGAACCCTACTTTACCTTGTACGTCTGTTTCACTTCCGCCATTTTAAATGACATGAGTGAATAGTATGATCAAAATGAGAAAAGACTTGTCAATGTGTCAGTGTCACTACTGTTCACTTTCGCCATTTGAAATGGCATGAGTAAACATTTTGGTTAAAAGGTCTCCTCAGACGTGCCAGGAATATTACTATTCACTAATGCCATTTCAATGGCGGGAGTGAAACAAATGTATAGGGGCGGGCTATATATGCTGACGTATAGGGTAAAGTGGGATTCCGTCGTTTCAAACGGCGGAACATATGGTAAATATATGACTTCCGCCATTTGAAATAACGGAACACCAGAAAAACCTCCAGCTCACAAGACAATTGCTGACAGGCTCTGCAACCATTATGGGTTCCGCCACTTCAAATGGCAGAACACCTATAAACCCAAAAAATGTTTTATACATATGTAATTTTCTTTATTTTTTCTCCATTTTGTGTTTTTAGAGTGTTTTTTAATGTTGAAAACACAATTGATAGAAATGGTAACCGTTTATTCGGTGAAGGTCGACGGTGGGTGGTGACGGTGAGCCGTGAGTGATGAGTGAAAATGTAAGTGAACTTTTGAGATGAAAGTGGTGGGGACCAAAATGCTCTCCTTCAAGCTTTTTTAGGAAAATCTATTTTCCATTTGAACCCAAACCATATATATGTCGTAAAAATATATGCATTCGTTAAAAAAAAGCTATATTAATTGTTTAAATTCAACAATTCGGTTTGAAAATGACAGATTTGAAATCAAGATGCTATCCGAAATTCAGCATTTAGGGGGTGTTTGGGATTCCTTATTGAACCCTACTTTTGGCTTTATTAACTTTTGGAAAAAGTTAATAGTTTAAAAGATGTTTGGTAATCCATAAGTTATTTTGGCTTTTAACTTTTCACCATTTGTAAAATGGAAGTTCCTATAAAGTTAAGACATTCCAGCGTTTTGGACTTTTGGGTTTGGTGAGAAGTAACATTACACCCTTACAGGTCTCTCATCATCCCTGCCACATCAATAACCATTACAGCTCTCACACCAACAATAACCATTGCAGCTCTCTGTCACCATCAATTTAACACCAATTTGACACATGCGGCTCTCAACTACATCCCTACCACCATTAATTTAACCCTACCACCATCAATTAAACCCCTGCAGTTATCAACTACACCCCTGGCTCCCCTCTATTCGATTATAAAACACAAGGTGTAGTCCATTCTAGTCACCAATTTCTTTTCACCTCACCCCCCCCACCAGGTTTGTACAATCGATTTTAGTGAATTTGTTTGATTTTGTTCTACTGTTTTTGTGTGTTTGTATGTGAATTTTTCTATTGTTATATATTATTGTTATCTTTACTGGGTTAATAATTAGCTATGGGTTAATAATTTTACTACTATTATATATTTATATTTATATTTATATTATTATTATTATTATTATTAATGAGTTTTGTACATTGTGCCCAACAACGTGGATCATTGTGGTTAAGTATATTGGTTAATTGATAATATTTTCAAGTGCATTATGTTCAGTTTATCCAATGATTGACTTTTACACCAAACATAATTGACTATCATATATTCATATTTCAAATCATTTGACTTATAGAGTAGTTTTCAATTTCAACATCCAATTTGTGATTTGCTATCCATCTATTGACTTAGACCTGCATTTGATTATTATTTGCTAAACAGATTTGCAAACGTTGATAGATGATATGGTTAGAATATATATGTTATAGGGTCGAGTTACATACTAAAAGAAAACAGTAGGAAGTGAAAAGAGAAAAAAAATACGTAATGGGAATTTGTTTAGGTTTATAAAATGTGATTTTAGGACTACATTGATTTGTGGCCATGTATCAGATAATGGATGTAAACCGCCCAAATGTTGTTGCTTGTGAAAAATCAACTAAAACAAAAAAACCAAAATTCTTGTGGAATAATGATGCATTCAAGGAGTTTATCGATGCGTGTTTGCTTGAACTTAGAAAAGGGAATAAACCCGGTACTCACTTTAATAAGGTTGGGTGGGAGAATATAGCAAAAACCATGTATGAGAAAATAGGCATAACCCTTTATAAAAAACAAATTAAAAACAAATGGGATGCCATAAAAAGAGAAGCTTAATTGATGCATCTCCTAAGTGGCGAGAGGAGAAAATAAAGGTAAGTTAAATTTTTATTTTTAATCATTTGTTGTTATGATTGCATAGTGAAATCCATTTATATTCACATCGAAAATCGCTCACTAATTAATCCATTTATCTTGTAGGTTGATAAAGACTTTGCCAAATTTAAGGGTGCAAATTTGAAAATATTTTAGGCTCATTATGCTCATTTGTTTTGGGATTCGGTTGCCGTAGGAGATCAAACTATGACTCCGTTACAATTTCAATATATAGAGGGCAAATGAGACAATGGTGAAATGAGTTTTGTAACATCCTCAAAATTTTGGTCCAAATTTGACAACTTAGTAAAGTTGAAGGATCAAAATGATTCTCTAAAGTAAAAACATTTTATAAGGAAATAAAAATATTCAATAAAGAAAGTCATCTCATGTTAAGGATATGGAAGAAGGAAATTCAAACCCACAAGAAAGGATGTAAGAAAGTGGAAGCATTCCACATGGATATAAATAAGGAACATGGAATCCATCCCACATGGAAAGTGGTAAAGAAATGAAAACACTTTATAAGGAAAAAAGTTTCCATAGTAATATTCTTTTATGCCAAGTGTAACATCCTTTTTCTCATTCGGTTAATAAAATAATAATATTAGATGTTATGAGATGGGCTTGTGTTGGGTTAAGTAACATGGGTAATGGACTTGGGTTAATAAGGTAGGGAGAAAGACCATGGGCTTAAGCGCATGACCTATGATATATATATACCTTAATTAACCCATAATCAATTCATTTCCACTCATTCCACACACCATAAAAAACACACACTTAAGCTCTCTCTTATCTTTCTCTCTCTCTAGACGAAATAACCAAGAAAACAGAGCATCAATCCGAGGTAATAACGTTATGATATTATATGGATCCAAACCCACTAGATCTAGTGGAGAAACGACGAGCCGACACCCTAAACAGTTAAAGTCACGAGATCCGGATGGAATCGGGTATAAACCGATTAAAAGTTGAGCTTAGGGGTCACCCTAGCTCAGATCTGGATCGAACGGGACGAAAAACGGTGAAAAACGAGTGAGATCTCGTTTTTCCGGCAATGACGGCGCCGGAAAGGCGGCACTAGAAAACGACGTACGAGGTTAAAGGTTATGTTAGAGAATATTCTTACATTCTCTGACATAACCCTATTTCTTTAATGGTAGGATAACGAATTAACAACAATTCGTTATGCCCATTCGCTATGGAAGAATAACGAACTGACAACAATTCGTTATGCCCATTCGTTAAGGAGAAATAACGAATTAGCAGCAGTTTGTTATGATCATTCATTAAGGCTAGTTCATTATAAAGACCAATTCGTTATAAAGACCAATTCGTTATGAGGGTCAATTCATTATAAAGATCCGTTTGTTAAGAAATAACGAATGAACCTCGTTCGTTAAAGGTCCATGGATTTATAATAAAATGGATTAATTACAAAGAAGCCCTCGAACTTTATAAATTAGAATTCTAATGAAAAACGGGTTAAGACAGTTAATGAAAATAAAAATTTTCCAAGTTCACCTGGCAGCTCGACCCTGCCAGGGGCTCTGCTCCTTGGATCCCGCTAGGGGCTGCCTCCCAAAGAACCCCGCTGCTAGGGGCGCTGCCCCCGGACCCCCGTTCGTTGAGGGTTATAATTAAACTTGAAACACAATATTGGTAGTGATAGTTAATTGATATGTGTAATTGTTATACAGTTAGTCGTGCACAGCTAAAGATGGGAATAACCATTAACGGTGAACGTAACCGCATTCAGGTGATTTTCTAGCCCCACTTCCATGTTATGTTTTCGGGGCTTTGTGCATAGTCAATGTGAACGTTAATACACTTACCTTAAATGGTAAGTGTATGCTATAATGATTGATGTGTTAGTATGTATGAATGTATGAATGAATACTATGAATGTTGTGAATGCTCGCTTGTCGGTGCGTGAACGATCTTCGGATATTGCACGTATCAACAGGGAAAGTAATATGTAGTATGCTTGGTATGAAATATGTATGTATGACAACACGTATTGAAATGAGTATATACGAAAGTATGATTATATTACAAAAGGTATGCATGATAATAGTATGAATGGAAGGTATGGTTAAAAAGGGAACAAACCCTAATAATATCTGCGAATGTAGGGATGATGTGCTAAAAGTAGTCAAATAATTATTAACTAAAATTATACTAATTTAGACACTACTAGACCCTTAAACTACTAACCGGCAAGTGAACCGGTTGACTCTAGTACAACTACAAGACATGACTATTTATTAATAATATTTTAGGGGGAATTTAATACTAATAATTAAAACTCTAAATAATAATTAACTTATTTATAATTAACTAATAATTACTTAACTATTAAACTAATAATAAACTATTAAAACCCTAAAACTAATTAATATAATAATAATAAAACATAATCATTATTACTTAATTAATTAATTTAAAATAAAAAACTTAACCTAATTAATTTAACTAAAGAAACAATTAAGAAAACTTGGATTGATTCAGATGATAAAGATAACTACCTAGGCTAGAATCCCCAAAGTTACGGTTATTAATTAAATGGAAAACTTAAGTTATGAAACTGGGATCATAAAATAGACCCTTGACAGAAAACCCGAACACGACCCTTGAAATTCAAGAAGACACCTACGGATTTCTAACAAGTTTTAAGACTCACCAGTTTTATGAATTAAACTTCCTTACGGTTATTTAATAACTTATGTCTAAGTATCTTTATGACGAAAACTTATCTTACAGCGCAGAATTCAAAGATAGCAAAGCAGATTAAATTAACTTAATAGACTAAGCTGACAATCAAACCTAGACGAACTCCTTACGAAGAACTAAATCTAGCAATCCCGACAAACAAAGATCAATTAATAGCCTATCACCTTACAACTTTTTAGACTAGCAGCTCACTTTTATTTGTTTAATTGATTTTACTGTTTCTATGATTTTACTCGATATTAATCACAAACTAGTCAAGAACACACAGTAAATGATCTAACAAAACCCTATCCTATGAAACAATCAACAAGGGCAATGTGAAACAATAAATTTAAGTAAACTAAACCAAGCAATCATACGCATCAATTGAACCAAGCTTAGCAATTTACTTAGAACATAAACTCCATAACGAAACGAAATCCAAATAAAATCAAACCGAACTAAGGTTCATCACGACCTAGGTAGTTTATGGAATTTAGCCTAGCATCATAAAGTCTAAATCAAACAAAACAAGTAATATTGAAAACATGGTGAAAATCTAATAAACGAAAGATCAAAGGTGATAAAACCCATAATCTCCAAACGCCGAACGTATATGTCTTCACCGGCTGTCCTCTTGCCTTCAAAATCACCAAGAACCACGAAAATATGCTCCAAGAACTCTAAAATTCGGCTGGTGGCTTCATGTTATGATTAGGTTTAAGTTAAACATGTTTAAATACCCAAAACAAGGCCCAACTCGAAGCAAAAACGAATTAAAAATCCACCAGCAAGGCCTAGGCGCCGCGGGACGGGCCTTGGCCTCCCTGGTCGCATGGCGCGACGTGCTCCACCAAGGGGGCCGGTCCGGTCTGACCGGTTCTCTGTTCTGACACTTCCTGACGCGTTCCGGATCTCCGTTTCGGCTCGTTTTTCGCCCTTTTTAATCACGATCAAATCCCGGAACCTACGAAACATAAAAATGTTAGTAGTATTCAAATCTCGACTAAAAACGATTAAAAACTATTAAAATATTAAATAAAATATACACGGGAAACATAAATATTTAGCATTATATCAAGGGAATAGACCCTAATAATATATGCGAAGGTTTTAGGGCAGAATGCTCTTTAAAACGTATATGTATGAATGAAAGTATGTATGTATGTAAGCATGAAAGAAAGAATGAATGTACGTATGTATGTAAGTATGTAAGGAAAGATGAAGGTATGTATCTTCGGACACGTATTTACGTAAGTATGTGAATGTAATGTATGTTTCCTGATTAACTAGAACTCACTCAGCGTAGCTGACTCTTAGTAGGCACTTGATAGGATTGAGACAGCTCGTTTGAGAGATACACTTGATAGGATTGAAGAGGCTGGCATCTGAAGATTTGTCACGATGTTTTAATAATATCTTTTATCTTATGTTTTAAAATACAAGTTATGAACGTTTGTAATGAATGGTTGACTATTATTAATATTCCACGAAAGTTTTAGTTAACTCTAATATTTAGAACTGTATTTATTAGTAAACCCAACGTCCAAGTAGGGCACCGGGTTCGGGGCGTGACAATAAGCATGCACCAAGTGGTCCCAGCAGAGGGTGCGAAGCACTCGACGTTCACGGGCTCGGGCGAAGACGAGGACGATGGGGACGACGGCCAAGGGCGTTGGGCGCAATGTGCGCTTTAATGGCGCACTTTGCACACTTGCATCACCGCGAGCCGCTTGAGAGCCGCCTTAGTATTTTTGAACAATGAGAGTTAGACCCAGACATGTCAAGTTATCAATGTTAAGGGACCAGTAGTGAAAATTGTATCCAGGAACCCATCACGATACGCGATGAGTTCCACATAAGGCCATCGCGATACGTGATGGTCCGTTATGACGCATCAACACGTGGCAGGCGTGGAAGACCACATGGGCTTAATATTTTATTAGGGCTACAATAAAAACCCTATTATTATTATTATTATTATAATAAAGAGAATACAAGAAATAATAATTTGTTGGTAGAGGCGAAAGATCGAGAATGTGAAAAAAAAAAGAAAACCCTACACATTATTAACTTGTGGTGCCACTGTGGATTAGTAATTTACATGAGGTTAGAATCAAAAAATTACTTTGGTGTGGCTACTGTGGAGATCTGGAAACACAAAAAATTCAATAAAGTTAAAAGTGTCTCTACTCTTGTTCCTTGGTGGTGGGTACTTGGTCACGTGGTGTAAAAAAAATAGAAAGCTCAGAAAATTAATGCAGTTGGATCAGAATCGGAAAATTAAAGTCTAACAAACATATAGGTTAATTTTTAAATCTCAGAAAAACGCAGAAACCGCGATCACCGATATTGTTGTCCACTTAAACCCATGCCTTAATCTTTGCCAGGACAAATAAGATCCGACATTAATAGTACTCAGTGGTTTACACAATTAAGACCCGCTTACTTTCAGCTTTTACTGGACCAGACCACCCCAACTTGACTTAAACCTCAAAATTAGCAGATTTAAAACTTTTGTTTCTCTATTTTTTTTTCATGAATAGTTAAGACGATCAAGGGTATTTTTTATCCACCTAAGCTTAAGTATCAAAGTCTACCAAGCAGCCATTAGATATGATTAAGGTTCAATTAATTAATAGCTAGTGTTCCCCACAACATGACATACCCCCGTTATCAAGCAATACCCCGAACCCATCACCATAGGTGAGAATGCAAAATTTCATCTGTAGGGCTTACATGTAGCGTGTCCCTTGTGGTCCGTTTCTTAATGCTAATGAGACGCGAGCAAGGGGACCCCACATGGCTAACAGCGTGGATGATCAAGTCTATAGTGAATTTGTACTTTTGTACTTTTGTGATCATGTTTAAAGACTTATAAAGGTTTGCTCTTTTTGGCTTTATTTAAATATCCACAGCCCCACTTAGGAATTGTGAATACCCAGATGAATAGAATGCATACAGACCCATGGTCTCCGGACCCGAAGCATCCCATCAATACTAGATTTAAGGTTATAAAATCATACGCCATTGCGGTGTAAAACACTAAACTAGCAGTTTAAGATTTATATCACAGGCTACACGGCATACTCTAACGTTAAACCTACTCAACCATCATATGATAACGTATTCAGATTTTTAAAATTTATGACATTTCCACTTTTTCATACCAATAATTGAGGCTTGAGTATGGCCCGAACTTTCATTACTTATTTTCCACGGACAAAACGCTTTACCCACAAAAGATTTCCGTTTTAACCATTTTATCAAATTGCCCTTTCATTTTCAAGGCTGAGCCTACCGACACAACCCAAGTTAAGTGCGCTTTGTTTTATTTATCTCATATTATTAGTAGTTTGAAAAAACAATTTCCGATAAAATCATCATCTCCCACTTTAATGCAACAAAACCTAGACTCAAGGGACATTTTTAAAGCATTTTTCAATTTTTTTTAAATCAAAGAATCAAATAGGAAAACGAAAACAAAACTAAAATTAGTTGAAACACTTGTGTCTCATCTCCACACTTAAATTTTGCATTGTCCTCAATGAGGGGACGGGAAACACGACTCGAAAAATTTAAAAGACAAAAGCTAAAATTATATAAATAAAAAAAGCACAAAACCTAAAAATAAAAACAAAGACATAAAAATAAAAACATAAAAACAAAGTACAATGGAAAAGACTTAGCTGATAATATGCGAGACTGTCAATGTGCCAGTCTATTTCCATGGGTGCTCTTCTCACCGACCGCTTAACATGAAATGGTAACTCATTCTCTCTCTCCTGAACGGACCCAGCTACTCCTTTCGACAAACCTAAGTAACATCAAACATAAAATCTAAAAAATAAAGGTTACTTATAAGTTTTCATCGTCCACCAACTTCCAACCCGCCAACCCAACCAAAAAGTCTAAAATAATATTCATACAAACCAAATAAAAACAAAAACATCATAAAAAAAAATAAAAATATCATAAAAACATAAACTCCCATGCCAGCTCTTCAACTCAAACTCAATCCTCGTCCCCTTCTTCCTCCGACTCTTGCTCAAGAATGTGGTATGGCTCAACATTATCAAATTCCGGATGACCCGACCCATAAAAAGGTACTCCATGACCATACCCCAAACCACCCGGGGCACTCGACCCACTCGGACCCGCAACGTCCGGCTGTCGAAGAGAAGCAGACAACCCAATCCTCATTGCAGTCATAATATATCTCATGTGCTCATCCTACCTTCTCTGGTTCGCCTCTATCATCTGTCCCAACTCATCCCGCTGCTCCGTCACATCCCCCTGATCTGATCAAAATCGGACTCCATCCGGTCATATAATGAATCCAAAGTAATACTCTCGGGGCGAGGCTTTCTGACCGGGAACTGAACACCCGGTCTCTCTGATCTGTGGAGTGGCCTCTGGTGACGTGACGGTGAGCCGGCTCTCATAGCCGCAGTAGCCGCGGTGCTCGATGGTGGATGAATCTGTGGGCCCATCTTAACATCCTCCCACTCTAACGGATCAGTCTCCTTCAAAATGCCCGCTTTTCTCAAATCCTTAACTCCCAAAAACTCTATTCCGGGTCCTAGTCTCATATATTCCGGTTTAAACCTACCAAACACTCAAAGTTTTAGCAATAAGTGTAAAGTATGGACCCATATTTAACTTTGACCTATTTTTGGTTCCACCACGTCTCGTCTGATGAAACGAACATGCTAAAAGAATCGTGTAATTAATCGGAACTGTAGGTTCCCAGCCGGATCTACACGAGATATCTCGTTCTACGTAGGTGCGGAATCCCTACGTAAGACGTTACGAGCGTAGAAGACGATACGATTAAACACATGTTACAATAAACACAAACACGTTATATTGCAACCGGAAAACACGTGATATCTATCACTAATACTGGACTCGTTACACGTAAACTGAATACACTGATTGAATTCTCTTTTTTTTCTAAGCCGTAACCTAGGACATATATATCACGACAACTTTGCCTGGCATGTTCAGGCGAAGTTGTCACTAACTTCGCTTAGTTCACAAGTTCGTCTGTATCAGCGAACTTGTGAGCTAACTTCGCTTACATACAAACACAAATCCAAACGACTCGATTACAGACACTAGACACTGAACTACTGACATCATGTACCAACAGACTCCCCCTTGGCAGTAGCTTCATCTCTTTATCTTCAAACACGTGTCTTGTAATCTTCAACACTCTTGAATCTTCATCTTTAAGCATTCACTCCTTCTCGTACACATACCGACACAACTCTTTGATATTTCCTCGCTTCGTCTTTCTAAGCAGGAATATAAAAGATTTTCTTCTCATTCAGCACCTGCAGATCAGCTCGAGACAGGTTCACTAGATGCATCGGATCATAGACTCTCAGCAGCTCTTGTTCATCTTCGTCTTCCATCACTGCTTCAGCTGTCTCACAATCTACATACTACCACTTTAGCTCTTTCAGCACATCCTTGAGCATCTGTTTCATCGGCACTTCTTTCAAACACCGGATCGGTTTATACTTCATAATCATCCAAGGCTTGCCATCTGCTCTCAACCCTCTATCTTTATCTTTGATAAGTTTACCCTTCTGTGGTTTCAGCAGCTCGAACTTCTTTTCCTTTATACTCTCCTTCCATACTATCTTCCCGATGACTCTAGCCATATTATCATCACTTCGATTTATCAATCCCAATCTGGCTAAGTCTTTCACTTCACATTCTGGCAGTGTGTTCAACGATCTCAACATTCTTTTGAAGTACTGAATACCATCATATCTCTTAATCACGAAGAGCCTCAACTGCTCATCGTATATCCAGCAAATAATCCCTTTTCTCGCTTCAGCATAGCCTCTAATGTTGTAAGTCTTCTTAAACATAGTAGGGACCACTGGTTTCTTCGTTTTGACGAACCACTGAGCATAGCCTTCTTTCCATCTAGGCTGCTCTTCCCATTCAGTCTCATCATTTCCCATCTCTTTACTCATATCTGCGTTATCGACTTCTGGAATCTCATGCTCTACATTCTCTTCTACTATCTCTACCTCTTCTATCTCATCATCAATCACAATCTGTTCACCAATCTTCTCTATCTCATCACTCGGTAATACATCATCATCACACATAAAGTCATCATCCATCTCCTCAACCTCCACTACCACCACATCATCACCACCAGCTGCAGTTGTCGATTCCCCCTGAGTTGTGGAAGTCCCAAGAGCTTGTACAGTTCTTGGCAACTCACCACCTGCACCTTTCGATGCATTGGGATCATCGTTTCGATCATTTCTCCTCTTGGTCCTCAACTCATCACATTTACAACTCGTCTCCCCCTGAGATGCCAAGAACTCCTTCAGAGCATCTATGATTTTTCCATGTTCTACCAGCAGGGACGACTGCATCTGATTCTCTGCCCCGTTGAATAGCCTGGGTCTGGATAAGATTAATCCTTGACTGCTCTGCCACGACCAGTTCAAGTGCTGCTATTCATTCAGAGTCTGATAGGGTTGCATCAAAATCAAACCTCATATGAGATATATCATGAGTGTACTGAGGAGGGATTGCCGATGTAACCGGGACCTCAGAAGTAGACGTAACCGCAGGTGGTATCGTCACCGATAACCCTGCAGTGGCCACAACCGTCGACTCAATAAAATGTGCCACGACCTCCGTTGGAGTAAGAGTTGGAGGTGGCAACGAGACAATCTCCGGAGCCGATAGTTGAAATGAAGTGAGTGGGAGGCCAAATGAGGATGAGGTAGCCACCACGGGAATGTCCGTGGCGCTTGGCCTTGTAACCTGTAATAATGAGGGAACCATTGTCATACCGGACGGTGCGGGTGGGGTGAAACGTACCACCCTCGAGCTCTCACCGGCTCCCGATCCTGCACCTGCCCGTTCCCTTCTTGATCTCCGAATCAACTGTTGTACCTCTTCTTCATAGTCTGACTCGCTATCATCATCAGTTCTCTTTCTTTTCCCATGAGTCAGTTCATGTGTTACCAAAATCCGTCTCGCTTCGGCCAATTCATCATCAGAATCTGAGTCAGCCACCGTTGTAGCTGCCCTAGTAACATTCACACCCGAAGCTCGTTCAACCAAGACTTGTACATTCTCCTCTGGATCAACCATCTCCATGTCAAAAAATCCCTGACCGCCAAACTCTGCGTCAAGGTCTATGTTCCCCTCCGGTGACACAACAGGAGCAGCAGGTATAGCTTGAGGTGCTCCTGCCTGTTGTGGTGCCGGGTCCCGAAACTCGTCCCCTCGAGAAGGCACATACCCCGGGTTGATTAAGTACCCGAATAGTGGAGTATGTCGAGGACGGAGCTCAGGTTTGCTCCTCGCACTGGAGGATCTGCATTGGGCAAAGATCCTTTTGCTCACACTTTCTACGTATCGGATTGGGCGGCGCTGAGGTAGCGTTGGAGCAACATGATTCAAGATCATTTGGAGAAATCTTGGATACATGATAAATCTCTCACGCGCCACCGCTCTTCGTTGTCGATCGATATCGTAGAAGACCATCTGACTAAAGCTGTAACGCTTGTTATAAGTCAGAGCAGTCATAGCCGACTGCATGGTCGCACCCATGCCATCAGTGCCCGCCTTTCTCCCTGACATGCATACAATCATGACATGCATGAGAAAGCGCCACTGGTCAAGCAAAAATCCCTTCCTTCTCTGGGTATCTCCCAAGGGACCTGAGTATCCCATCCTCAAAAACGCTCCATCACGGAAAGGAGCTACAAAATCTGTCGGGTCATCTCTTGTCTCATCTCCAAAACGTAAAGCCGCTCGGATTTGTTCAGATGAGAACTGAACAATGTGATTGTTGACTGTTGCTCGCATCACCGGGGGCTCGACCCTACAATCATATTCCACGGCCTGCCAAAAATCCTCAATGTTTGGCAAGGATATTGGCAGTGTTGTCGTAATCGCGTGGAATATACGCGAGCGTAGTAGGAATGTGATGATTTTGCGGAAATCATCAACTCCGCTCGCCTCCGGGTCTAATGTTATATACATGTTGTGACCCGGGAAGAACTGTCTTTGGTTGTCTCCACCGTCATCACCGCCTGCACCACCTATAGCAGCCATATCTGCACCAAACAGACTAAGTTAGATAAGCGACAAAGCAAATCACAAGTTCGCCTGTTACCATGAGCGAAGTTGTGATCTTTTCTGTATAGGCGAAGTTAAAGGTGGGGAGAAGTTGGGAAACAACTTCGCTTCAACTTTAACTTCGTCTGTTAACTGTTAAGTAAAAAGGTCCAGGCGAAGTTAATGGTAACTTCGCCTAACCACAACATCGCCTCATAAACTGTTTCAAAAATAATTATCAGGCGAAGTTAAACCTCAGGCGAAGTTACGGGCAACTTCGCCTAAACTGTAACTTCGCCGAATATGAAACGGCATCAGTTAGGTTTATTGAACGACTTGATTTGGTCAATTTTGAGCTTGCGGATCTCGTAAAACTTGATTTAATGACGATTTGGACGATTAGTTTGATTATGAACACGTAAAGATACGTTTGAAAATCGGTTGTTAAGGGTTCGAAAAACGAGGACGTGAAACGGGTCGAATCGACCGATGATAAACGTTAATGAACATGATTAGTCGATTCGATTACCCTACACACCTTTAAGCACGGATTAGAAACTGGAATAAGAACACAGATGAAGATCGATAAGTTCGCTGTGGGTTTAGAGGTTAAGTTCGCTGATAAGTTCGCTGGGTTTTGAAAATAATGAACCAGTTTGACCTTTTAATTTCCTTTATATAGGGTCAAAATTATACAGGCGAAGTTGTGGATAACTTCGCCTATTGCAGGCGAAGTTATGGACAACTTCGCCGATATTAAAATTTTCAAAACAAACCCCTATAATTTGAACAATTTGCAATTAAGTTTTAAAAACAACCTTTAAAGTGTTAAATGATACGATCAAGACCAAGTAACCAGGTATAAAAGCATACAACTACATAAGCAGAAAAAAGTTTAAAAATAAAGTACACGGGATCAAATTTCAGCCTTGATAGGGACTACCATGTTTTAGAAAAGATCCGAACAGGAATCATACTAACTACGTGACTGTCACACAGATCCGTGTTCAGCTGTATTAAGACATAAAGAAACAGGTTGTAAGCAGGTAATTAACTTAAAATAGTTTTCATCGTTTCTGTGATACGGGTTCGGTTCAATTAAGCTCAAAACTTAAGTGGGCAACAACTCAGAGATTATGATGCCTCCTATCTATTCTCAAAGCGTATTTGGCTTTCCCCAAGTCACCCCGAGTTGACCTCGACCCGTAGTGTCTGATTAAATAGTAGGAACTCTTCGATCTTTGGACTCTGCTTCCCGTTCTCTATCTTGCATCTTGATTGAGAAGTCTTATCATTATGAACTCTATAATGTCTCAATAACTCAATTTTTTTTTTTTTAAGTATTTACACAGACTTCAGAGTAGTAAACTACTGCAAGTCCCGAATCTGGATCACTGCAGTATCTTGACACGCTATCTTCACGGGAATCAGAACACTCACGGGCTCGTGTATGACTGGGTAATCGCTTTTCTGCCTATCATTCGGAAAGATATATATGGAGACATGCACAACTGTTAAGAAGTTTCCACGTAAAATCGAGTAGATTTAGTTAGTATCACTTCTACTTTTAAGCACCATAAAAAGCTACCATGACATACAATGACTTTTCTAAAGTCTTTTAGGCCTAATAACTTCACTAGTTAAGCACACAGAATCAGTATATCTTTCACTTTCCAAGGTTGGATCAATTTTCTGTTAAACATAGTAAAGGAACTTCTTACGAAGTAGTAGACTTGAAAAATAATTTCATCTCCCGGAAAAATTTTTAACTTCAATCGCCCCGATCAAATTGAAGTTTTCAGGTAAACGGCTATCCCGAAGATCCAATGGATCAGCTGGACCGACCACATACAAGTATGTGTCCTTCTAACTAAGTATGATTGACTAATTTTCAGCGAAAGAATAAAAACACATCATAAACCGCCCCGGTCACTTTCAGTCATCTGGTTAATGGCTATCCTTATATTCAACAAGTAGAAATGAGGACCAAACATATCCGAAGATATGTCCTTTAAACTGAGGCAACCGACATAATTCTAAGCGATATTGACGTTTTTTTTTTTAATAAAGATAAAAACACGGTTACTCGGGATTGATCATCCCATTCAGCTCAACAAGGTTTTGAAATCTAGTTTTGTCAAACGCTTTCGTAAACATGTCAACAAAATTATCTAGCGTATCAACCTTTTCGAGCACAATCAGTTTCTTCTCAGCACAATCCCGTATAAAATGATGACGGATGTCAATATGTTTAGTTTTACTGTGTTTTACGGGATTGTTAGTTACTGAGATAGCAGCAGTATTATCAATGCAAATAGGAGTATGAGTGAAATTCAGACCGTAATCGCGCAACTGTTGTTGAATCCAAAGAACCTGGGAGCAGCAGTTAGATGCTGCCATGTATTCTGCTTCACAGGTTGAAATCGCGACTGAGGTCTGCTTCTTGCATTGCCATGACACTAATCTGCCACCAAGAAACTGACATCCACCTGTAGTTGACTTCCGACTCTGATTGCACCCTCCATAATCAGAATCTGTGTAGGCGACCAACTCCAAGTCTCCTCCTCTCGTGTACCACAATCCCAGCTTAGGCTTTCCTTTGAGATACCGTAGAATCCTCTTCGCACCCTTCAAGTGAGATTCCTTTGGGTTTGCCTGAAAGCGAGCACAAAGACAAACATCAAACATTATATCAGGCCTAGAAGCAGTTAAGTACATTAAAGAACCTATTATTGCCTGATATTGAGTTGGGTCCACGTCTGCATCGTTGTCTGAATCAGCACCCAATTTGTGGTTGACGCAGACTGGAGTATCGTATGGAGTGCTGTCCTCCATCTTGAAGCGTTTGAGAACATCATGGACATACTTAGTCTGATGAATGAACATCCCATCTTTCTTCTGATCAACCTGCAGTCCTAAAAAGAATGTTAGTTCACCCATAGCACTCATTTCAAATCTCTTCTTCATGACGGCCTCAAACTCCTGACACATGGCGACTTTTGATGCAGCAAAGATGATGTCGTCCACGTAGACTTGCACCAGTAGAAAGTCGCTCCCTTTTTTTTTGAAGAACAAAGTGCTATCAATCTTTCCCCGTTCAAAACCATTTTCAAGCAAGTAGTCGGATAGTGTAGAATACCAGGCACGAGGGGCCTGATGTAGCCCATACAGTGCTTTACTTAGCTTGTATACGTGATCTAGAAAGTCTGAGTCAGGAAAACCCGGAGGTTGCTCAACGTACACAACCTCATCGACTTTACCGTTTAGGAACGCACTCTTCACGTCTAACTGAAATACCTTTATCTCCTTATGAGCAGCAAATGCTAAAAACAATCGAATGGCTTCCAATCTTGCCATAGGAGCAAACACCTCATTGTAATCAATCCCCTCTTGCTGATTAAAACCTTTTACAACCAGCCTCGCCTTGTTCCTTATAATAATCCCTTTCTCATCTCTCTTGCATTTGAAGACCCATTTTGTGCCAATCGCATGCACATTCTTTGGTTTTGCAACCAAGTTCCAAACCTCCATCTTCTTAAACTGGGCTAATTCTTCTTGCATGGCTTCGACCCACGAGCTATCCTTGAGAGCCATTTGATAGTTCTTTGGTTCAATCTGGCTGATGAAGCAGGTGTACAAGCATTCGTTGATTATGCCTGAATCTTTAATGCTTGTATAAACACAGGTGTGCTCATTCAAGTTTTGTCTTGTTTGTACACCATCGGACAGATCACCTATCACATTCTCCAATGGGTGATTTTTGTGAACTCTCGTAGTCGGAACCGCACTGACATCTAGATTGTCTTCCAGGTTCGAAGGTTGCTCATCAGTGGGTGTTTGTTGTTGAGAGCGAAACGGATTGAAAAATTCTTCTTCAGTAGAGGCAGCAGGGGTATCGACAGCATTTGACGAGGAAGGCTGACATTCATCATACTTCGGTCGTTGCACATAATTGTCTTCCTCATCAAAAATCATCTTCGAAGCAATTCTTTCATCTACTTCTGCACAATCCAAGTAAGGTATGTTAAAAGATTTGAAAAGTCTATCATAGTCGAAAACCCCAGCGGGTCCCGTGCTTGGTTTTGGTGATTTGTAACTTGTGATATCAGTGTTACAGACCACCTCAACCTTGCTGGTCGATGTATTAAAGACTCGTCTGTTGGGAGTCCCAACAACGTATCCGACTAAAATTCCTTCGTCGGCTACTTCACCAAATTTAGAATTTGTCTTTAATATCGAACACGGGGACCCGAATGGTTCAAGACCACTCAAGTTGGGCTTTCTCCCATGCATAAGTTCATAACATGTTTTATTTTAATCTTTTAACGGTTAACACTCGATTAAGGATATAACAGGCTGTTGCAACAGCTTCAGTCCAGAACACCACAGGAAGTTTCGAATCAGCCAGCATGGTTCTGGCTCCTTCAATTAACGTTATGTTCTTCCTCTCAGCCACTCCATTTTGTTGTGGAGTATACGGAGCGCTGTACTGGTGTTCGATTCCTTTCTGTAAGTAGAAGAGCTCCATCTGATAGTTCTTGAACTCAGTCCCATTGTCACTTCTGATGTATTTAACTCTTTTTCCCATAATGTTCTCAACTTATGTAATCAAATTTATCACCATCTGAACCGTTTCATCCTTTGACTTCAGGAAATATACCCAAGAGTATCGAGAGAAATCATCAGTGATCACCAAGCAGTAAGATGTTCCTCCTAGGCTTTTTGCATTCACGGGACCAAAGAGATCCATGTGAAGTAAGTCTAGGGTACTGACAATTGAGTTAACTTTCTTGGTACGATGGGATTTCTTGTGTTGCTTTCCCTTTTTGCACGATAAGCATTGGTCTTCAAAGTTGAAATTCTTCAAGGGAACACCCAGCACAAGCCCATTCTTGACAATGTAGTTCATTTTTCGAAGATGAATATGCCCCATTCTCCTATGCCATAACTCGGACTCCGATTCAGTTGCTTTCGACAGAAGACACGATTCTTCTGTGGCCATCTCAGTCGACCTCATGTCCATTATATACGTATTCTTTTCACTTGGAGCCTTCATAACAATCCAATCCTCTGGTATCTTGAAACCAGGATATAGCACGATCGCTTCATTCTTGGTGAAATGCACGGTGTAGTCTTTGTCACAAATATGCGAAACACTCAGCAGATTGTGCTTCAGTTCTTCAACAAAATTTACTTTCTCTAACGTCATCTTTCCGTTAGTCACTGTCCCAATTCCTGTAATCCTTCCACCGCTCTCTCCAGCGAAACTCACTCTTCCTCCCTGAACAGGTTTCCAATCGTGTAACAAATTCTTGTTACCCGTCATGTGCCGGGAACAGCCGCTATCCACAACCCATTGATTGTTTGCAGCCCTGTTCAATTGTTCCTTCACGATTAAAGCAGATGATTAAAATCTGGGGACCCAAGACCTATTGGTCTTGGGTCGATACATCCCGTACCTTGGCTGTCCAAAGTTAGTTTCAGAATAATTCCTGTAAGTCCTAAAAGGATACCTTCTTGGAGTTTGATTATGAGGCCATCCAAACCTTCGAGAATTAAATGAATTATTACTTATGGTTTGGTTGTTAGCAGTGAAAAACTGAGATCTTTTTCTTTGAAAACCTGATTTAGTTTTACCACTATTGTAGTTACTGTTAGTTCTGTTTTCAGTTTTTGAAGGCCTCACACCTCTGAATCTCCGCTTCAGAGGGCAATCAGCAATTAGGTGTCCTAATTGATTACATCTGAAACAACTCCTGTGTTCAACTTTCTTTTCAACAGTTGTTTTAGATGATGAGGCTGCAATACTGCCCGTTTGTCTCACATATGGTGGGACATACGGGTTTAGTGAAGATTTCTTTCCAGTTGTTTTATTTTTCTCTCCACTTTTTGGTAACACTGCCTTTTCTTTTGTCTCACTCGACTCTGATGACTTGTCCGAGTTTGATGAGACAGGACTAGGAGCAGAAATTTTAACACTCGAAACAGGCTTACTTGTTTCGCCTTTACTAACTTCTGGTTCTTTACTAGTTACCTTAACCGGAACTGTCTGACTATAATCAACATCAACAGATTTCTGATTACTAGGATCATAAGTGTAATTATGATTGTAAGGTGGTGGAACTTCATGATAACCAATTCCTCCCCTTTTAACTGGGGAACATTGATCACTAACGAGGTGATCAAGTATAGCGGTGGAATTTCTGAATTTCTCAAGTTTCCTGTTTAGTTCCACCACTTTCACCTGGTGATCAGCTATCTGTTTATCCCTTTCAGCTATTAGTTTGGTTTTCTCTTCTAACACTTCATAGCTAAGATCAATTACTTTAATTTTTTCAGCTAGATTTGCTTTAAGACTTCTAATATCTTTTTCACTAGCTTTTATTTTTACTTTATAACTATTTTCTCTAGCTTTAGTGAAATGATGTTCTTCTTTTAAGGTTTTAAATTGAGCATCCAAACTAACATACTGATCAGTTATAGTTGTCAATTGTTCAGACAGATTTTCACATTTAGTGCATGGGGGTTTAGTACTTACCTCGGTGAGCTGGTCTTTCACATCTGCCATGTAAGCTTCATTTTGAGTTTCTGCCATGTAAGCTTCACTTTTGCCAGTCACTTTCTCACTATCTTCAGTTTCGATGTTCGCCAAATTGGCCTGTTCGAACACATCTTCAACATGCAGATTCCAGTTATACTCCCCATTCTGTCTGGAAATCATGGCTCTATTATCATTACCACCCCCATTCTGGTGTGTCGACCTGTTCTGACTACGTTCAACTCTCTCATTCGTGCACTCCTTCGCAAAGTGGCCATTCTGTTGACAGTTGTAACAGCGCACCTTTGACTTGTCAAAACCCGGTCTCTCACCAACAAACTTCTTTCCTGTCTTCTTCATAAACCTCTTAACCCTTCTCACAATCATCGCCATCTGCCACTGCAGATCCATCTCTTCCAGATCATCAGCATCGATCTGATCATAGTCTTCCTCCAATATTGCTGGATCAACAATCTTACCCTGAATGTAATTTTCATACGAAGCAATAAAGGATGCATAGAGAGCAAACTGCTGTTCAGCAGATTTAACACTCATGGGCATCCTTGAGTAGCTGTTATTCGAAACACTTGGGGTAAAACTACTCTTGGTTGCTTGAGGGTTAGAAGCATTTGATCCTCCAGCTACAAAGCATACATCACCATTCATGTTGAGAGATACATGACCTTCATGTGTTGAGTTAGCGCCCGACTCTCCCTTTGAGTAGTAAGCAGACGAATCAGACTTCGAACTTGAACTTGTATTAACCTTTGCACCATACATTCTTGGATCTTGAACCTGATCAGTAGGTGTCTCTTTTCGAACCATGTTTAGTTCAAAAGTTCGTAGCTTGTTAACTGCTGTTTCCAGGTCATAGTCAGCAAAGTCTTTGTCTTCTCTCATCAACACAGTGTACATCTCCCATTTCGGTGGGAGAGCATCAAGAAGCTTTTCAACAATTTCATCTTCTTTGTAAGCAATTGAATAATTGTTGAGTTCGGTCATCAGATGATAATATCTAGTGATGATATCATCAAGTGATTCATTCTTCAAGTACTTGAAGACCGAGAATTGGGTTTTAAGTAGTTTAATCTTTGAAGCACGAATTCCCACATTACCCTCAAAACGGTTTTTAAGAGCTTCCCAAAGCTCTCTAGCAGTCTTATACTTTCTGAAGGTGTGTAGAATCTCTTGTGGAAGAGCCATAGTAATCGCAGCATGAGCTTTGCTTTCAGCCTCATACATTTTCTTCTCTTCTTCTTCCATCTCTTTGTATTTCTTTATCTGATCACGACCCTTATACTCAGCAGTAGGTGGAATGTAACCATCTTGTATGCATACCCACATTTTAGCATCTTGGTACTTAACATATTATTCAAAACGATCTTTCCACGCTACATAATCGGTTTTCTTAAGCATCTTTGGTGCCTTTGTAGCCGAACCTGCTTCCACTTCCATCTTCACCAGTTCCGTAATGTTTATTGAAGACATCTTTCACGAAACCCAAAGAAACTCGAAAAATAAAAATTTTATTTTAAACAGTACTGTAGGCGAAGTTGTGGATAACTTCGCTTAAGTCTGAACTTCGCTGATTCTGAACTTCGCTTCCTTTTTAAATTCGCCTGATTCGGCGAAGTTGTGTATAACTTCGCTTAAGGTAAGCGAACTTGAGAGGTAGGCGAAGTTATGGGTAACTTCGCTTAACCTTATATCTTCGCTGAAACCCTACGAACAGTGACGGCAACTTCGCCTGATGAACACGATGAATATGCAGGTTTGATTTCTGGATTTTACGAGGTTTGTGAAGGTGTAATGGGTTGTTTATGATTGTAGGAGGTGAGTAGGACACAAATACTTAGAAAACTCGTCCCACGAATAGTCGAACGGAACGATTTCTACACCCGCGTGATAATCCCGAACCACACAATCGAGCAAAAGCTCTGATACCAATTGTAGGTTCCCAGCCGGATCTACACGAGATATCTCATTCTACGTAGGTGCGGAATCCCTACGTAAGACGTTACGAGCGTAGAAGACGATACGATTAAACACACGTTACAATAAACACAAACACGTTATATTGCAACCGGAAAACACGTGATATCTATCACTAATACTGGACTCGTTACACGTAAACTGAATACACTAATTGAATTCTCTTTTTTTCTAAGCCGTAACCTAGGACATATATATCACGACAACTTCGCCTGGCATATTCAGGCGAAGTTGTCACTAACTTTGCTTAGTTCACAAGTTCGCCTGTATCAGCGAACTTGTGAGCTAACTTTGCTTACGTACAAACACAAATCCAAACGACTCGATTACAGACACTAGACACTGAACTACTGACATCATGTACAAACAGGAACCTTCTTAACCATCGCCAACAAGCAAAAGATATCCAACCAGTTTACTTTATTATCGCCTGAACTGCGACCAATCAATGTATTCACCAAAACCCGGTGAATAAACCGAAGCACAGGATCCCTAATATCCGAGCTAACCATCGACCCTGAAAACGGACAAATCGCAATTTTATTCCAAAAGCAGCCAACTCTTCCTGACCATAGCTCACTTCTTGCCTATTCGTAAACGCACCCCGAATACTTGTCAAAAACCCCGGCTCTTTTACCTCATTATCCGTATAAAACCCGCTTGCCACCGCAAACTGTGCCATAGTCATATTATACAATTTCCTTCCCAAAGAAAACGACACCGCATTCGACTGAGGAAAATTACCATCTTTGTATTGAAACATGCTCAAAAACTCTAATGTCAGCTCGTGATACTGCGTTTCATTTAAACATAACATGGCCTTAAATTTCGAGCCTAATAATTCTTCAATACGCCTTCTTTGACCAACCGAATCCACTAAATCCTTATCTATAGTCTTGAAAGTGAGAAGATCCGAATTTATTAACTTACATACTTGACCATATTCATGTGAATCTACCACGAACTTAAGCAATGAACTTTTCATGAGATTTGGAGCTCTTTTATACACAATTGGTCTGGGTTGGTACTCAGTCACCCGAGCCCTTGACTCCATAACAATAACCGGTTCTGGCTCGCCTCACGATCGCGCAACCGGTCCTCGTTTTCGCTTCCCAGCTTCTTTTGACATCTAAACACATTTAAACAAACAAACAAACATGGGAGTATGTAAATAAACTAAAAAGAATAAAACAAAATATTTTTTTAATTTTCGGATTTTTATTTTTATTTTATTTTTTATTTTTTTATAAACTGAAAATAAAATAAATTTGGAAATCCGGGTTACAAAATAATTCAAACCGACTCGTTTAAATGAAAATTGAATAAGTGCGAGTGGTTTAATTTTTTTTACTTAAAAGCTAACGGAAAACCAACTTTTTATAGACTTTTACTAGTATATAAACCCGAAAACCTTCAAACCGACTCAACAAACATCACCTCCTCCTGGCACTTTAATTGTCCCAATTAAACCCAAGTGCCAACAACCCGCAAAATTGAGTCGAAAACGAGCGAAAAACCACACTTTGGTAAAATATATATTGCATAAAAATTGTTTTCCGGCTTGTTTTTAACTACTAAAACATCAATAGTTCAACATCTCAAACCAAATTCCAACGCTAGATACACTCGTGTAATACCCAAACCGACATCCCGACCGCAACCAAAAATAAAGTTTCAACATATTCCAACCCAACCAACCGCACCAAAATCTCAACTAGACTGCCAGCCTTACCAAACCGCACCCAACAACGAACCTAAACAACTTACTTGAACAAATCCTAACAACAAAGTTAGCAAAACCTAAGCTAAAACTAACATTAGAATGTACAAAGAATACAAAAAGTACAAGAAATCATACCTTGTAGAAGTGTCAAACCCGGATAAACTTGCAAACAGTTAAAAACCAAAGTGTGTGCAAGTGAGAGATTTAGTGAGTTTTAGGTGAAAATTGATGGTGGGTTATGATATTAGGGTGATAGGATAGTGATTTTAAGCTTTAATTTGAAGAATAATGGTGAAAAATTGGTAGATTATGGTGGGGATGTGAAGAAATCGCGGCTAGGGTTCAAGAGGGAAAGAGGGGTTTTGAAAAATGATGAAAATTTGATGTAATATGGTGTAAAATTAAAAAAAATAATTTCGGATATGTGTGTAGGGGGCGCCGCGTCGCGCGGAGGCCCGGGTCCCCTCCGGTTGCGCGACGCCACAGGCGTGCTGTAGATTTTTTTTGTTGTTTGTTCTCCGCGTCCACGACTGCCAAAGAATACACCCGTCGCGCGCGCGACGGGGTGTTTTAACAGAAAGTTTTAAGTGTTTGGTGCCTCTTTTTGCCTTAGAAAAAATTTAGAAAATTACCCACTCATTCTTATGCCCATTTTATGTTAATTTTACGTGCAAAACTTACCTGGCATCTTTCGAATCCTCGTAAAACCTCTCGTTATGTTGGTGATAATTCCTTGCAACGACTCGAAGACGCAATAAAACTACAAAGAAACTAAAGTTAGTGACCCGACGAAACGAAAATAAAATAAAAGAATTATACAAACTCTACACTTGAGTTTTCACTCAAGAACCCGTTTCGATGATTTAGTTCGATGGATCGAGGGGAGTTTCCTCCACCTCGATTGACTCCTCCGGCCCTCCAAGATAATGCTTTAGACGATGACCGTTCACTTTCCATGAAGTTCCATTGTCCGGATTCTCTAACTCTACCGCTCCATACGGGAATACTTCCTTCACCAAATACGATCCCGTCCAGTTGGATCTCAGCTTACATGTAAATAACTTTAAACGAGAATTAAATTACAATACTTTATCACCTTTTTTGAAGTCTTTACCTCCCTTTAAACGTCGATCGTGCAACACTTTCGTCTTTTCCTTGATATCCAACGATCGAGAACACGCCGCATCACGAAGCTCCTCTAACTCATGAATTTGAAAATATCTCTTTCTAGCGGCCTCAGTAAGATCAACATTTACCGTCTTCAACACCCAAAAAGCCCGATGCTCCAATTCAACGGGAAGATGACATGCTTTACTTTAAACTAGCATAAATGGTGTAGTACCCAACAGTGTCTTGTAGGCAGTTCTAAATGCCCAAAGCGCATCATCCAACTTCTCTGACCAATCTTTCCGACTTATTCCCACCGTTTCTCTAAAATTCTCTTCACCCATCTATTAGAATTCTCGACTTGACCTTTCGTTTGAGTATGGTAAGCGGTAGAGGTGCGATGAGTGACTCCATAACGAGCTAATGCTTTCTCCATGACAGAATTACAAAAATGAGTACCTCGATCACTAATAATCGCCCGTGGAGTTCCGAACCGAGTGAACAACTTCTTTAAAAACTTCACAACAACTCTAGCATCATTTGTGGCCAATGCTTGGGCTTCAACCCATTTTGAAACATATTCTATCGCCACTAAAATATACTTGTGACCACCGGAAACGGGAAACAATCCCATAAAATCGATGCCCCAAACATCAAAAATTTCAAGAGTTTGTATGGGGTTTTGAGGCATCTCGTTGTTTGATGAAATATTTCCGGTGCGTTGACAAGCATCACACATCTTAACAAATTCCACCGCATCTTTAACAACCGATGGCCATTAAAAACCACAATCAAATACCTTTTGAGCCGTGGCATGCGCACCATGATGACCCCCCGTCATACCTTCATGAACATGCTTTAAAATATTCAACCCTTCTTCTTTTGACACATCTTCTAAGAATTCGGTCACCACCAATCTTGAAAAGAAAAGGATCGTCCATAACATACCGAGTGACATCTCGGAAAAACTTTTTCTTTTGTTGAGTAGTCATCCCCTTCAACACAAGGCCTGTAGATAAATAATTAGCAAAATTGGTGAACCATGGAAAATCTTGCTTTTCGGCCGTAACAAAATCAATCGAATCATGCTGGAATCTATCACCAATTTCTTCCTCATGAATCTCTTCCCTCTTCGGATCTTCTAAGCGAGAAAGATGATTCGCTGCAACATTTTCCGCCCCCTTTTTGTCTTTAATCTCTATATCAAACTCAGAAAGTAAAAGGATCCACAGTATGAGACGGGGCTTCACGTCTTTCTTGTGAAAGAGAAAACGCAACGCCGCATGATCAGTAAAGATGGTCTTAGAAAGTATGAGATAAGACCGGAACTTGTCAAATGCAAACACAACGGCTAAAAGTTCCTTCTCGGTGGTGGTGTAGTTCTCTTGGGCGTCATTCATGTCATGCATGCATAATAAATAGGGTGAAAATGTTTATCACGCCTTTGCCCCAAAACTGCTCCAACCGCATAATTGATCGCATCACACATGAGCTCAAACGGTAAATTCCAATCCGGTGACACAAGAATAGGAGCACTTACAAGTTGATCTTTAAGAAATTTGAACGCCTTCAAATACTCCTTATCGAACACAAACGGGGTATCTTTCTCTAATAATCGGGTCATCGGGCGGGTAATTTTTGAAAAGTCTTTGATAAATCGCGGGTAGAAACCCGCATGACCAAGAAAACTTCTTATAGCTTTGACATTTGTTGATGGAGGAAGCCTGCTAATCGTGTCAATCTTCGCTCGATCCACCTCTATACCGTCTCTTGAAATTTTATGGCCCAAAACTATCCCTTCCGTCGCCATAAAGTGACACTTTTCCTAATTCAACATCAACTTCGTCTCGATGCACCTCTTCAACATCCTCTCAATATTACCTAAACAATGATCGAAAGAATTACCGTACACCGAAAAATTATCCATAAAAAACTTCCATGGACGTCTCTATCACATCCTGAAAAATTGCCACCATACAACGCTGAAAGGTAGCCGGAGCATTACACAACCCAAACGGCATGTGACGATACGCATATGTACCATACGAACACGTAAACGTCGTCTTCTCTTGGTCTTCCGGTGCGATTGGAATATGAAAATAACCTGAAAAACCATCAAGAAAATAATAAAATTGCTGACCTGCGAGACGCTCCAATATTTGGTCAATAAACGATAACGAGAAGTGGTCTTTCGAGTAGCATCATTCAACCTCCGGTAGTCAATACAAACCCTCCAACCGGTAACTGTACGCGAAGGGATGAGTTCATTCTTCTCGTTCATAACAACCATCATCCCCCCTTTCTTCAGAACAACTTGAGTCGGACTTACCCATGGAGAATCCGAAATCGGATAAATCACCCCGGCATCCAACAACTTAAGCACTTATTTCTTGACAACCTCTTGCATATTTGGATTCAAACGCCTTTGGGGTTGAACCACCGGTTTATACTCATCTTCCATCAAAATCCGGTGGGTACAATAAGTGGGGCTAATACCTTGAATATCTGAAAGTCTCCATGCAATCGCCCCTTTATTCATCTTCAACACTTCTGTCAGCTTTGACTTTTCTTTCTTACTCAACTTAGAAGAAACAATAACGGGCAAATCCGAGCCCTCTTCAAGATACGCATACTCTAAATGTGACGGAAGAACTTTTAACTCCAACGGAGCGGGTTTTTCCGCCTCTTTTTCACAAATAATCTCACTAACCTCCATGATCTCCGCCGAACAAGAAACGTTATCTACAAATTCTTCCTCATCATCCCCCATAGTTTTCGTCAACTCTTCATCCGTATCCATCCCAACCATATCGGTTCCACAAATATAATCAAGAAACTTATCAAAACCCGGAATAAAAGAATTAAGAAAATATACCGAATGGCATAGACCACAAAAATCATCGTTGTCACCCGGGTGCTTCATCGACTTTGCAATATCATAAGTAACATTCTCATCACCAACCCGAAGTGTGATCCGCCCCTCATACACATCAATAAGAGCCTTAGCCGTTCTAAAAAACGGGCGACCGAGAATAATGGGAACCTTCTCGTCGGCCTCCATGTCAAGAACCACAAAATCAACCGGAAATACAAACTTGTCAACTTTCACTAACAGATTCTCAATAATACCTCGCGGATACTTAACCGAACGATCCGCCAATGAAAACGACATACGAGTCGGTGTAAGCTCACCCAACTCTAACTTTTCAAACAACGAATATGGCAAGATTAATACTCGCACCCAAATCCGTCAACGCTTGACTCATCATATCACTTCCGAACGTACATGGGATTGTAAACACACCTGGATCCGATAACTTTTCCTGGACCCGATTCAACACTACCGCCGAACAATCCCCACTAAGTGGAATAGACGAAACCTCTCCCAACCGATCTTTTCTTTTGAGTAAATCTTTCAAAAATTTCGCATACTTTGGCATGTGTTGGAGAGCTTCAACAAATGGAAGATTAATCTTTAACTGTCGGAACATATCTAGAAAATGCCCGTATTCCCTCGTGTACTTTTGATTCTTGAGACGAGCGGGATAAGGAACATGGGAAATATTAATTTTAGGTCGTGGCCTAAATTCAACCGGCTTTTTCTTAACTTGTGGCTCAATAATTGGTGTTTTAAATTGTGACTTACCCTGAGCTTCCATCTCAATCTCTTCATCTACCTCTTCCTCTTCTTCAACTCCAACCCTTTCTTTAACAACCTCGGGACCCAAAACCCTTCCGATACGATTAATAATTGCGTTCAGTTGAGCGTCCGAATTCTTATGTGTAAAACCCGAAAACTGTCCTTGAGGCCTTTCATCAAGACGACGAGCAATGTCACCAACTCACCTTTGAAGGTCGAGCGAAGAAGCTTGTTGATTCTTGAAGAGCAAATCGTGTTCGGCAAACTTTTTCTGTGTAACTTGATCCCTCTCCAAGATTTGCTTCATCATCTCCTCTAGACTTCCCATTCCTCCATTAGAATCCTGCACATTATTTTGAACATTAATACCATTGTTATTATTATTATTATTATTATTATTATTGTACTGACCTTGTCCTTGATTGTAAGAATTTTGATAGTCGGATGGTGCGCCTGACGGACGCCAGTTGGAGTTATTTTGATTTGGGTTCTTGTAGGTGTTCCAATTCTGATTGTTGTTGAAGTTGTTGTTAGGAAACCTATTCTGACCATCAACAAATTCGACCTGCTGATTCATCACCAGGCACTCCAAAGTTCTATGTCCACCTCTACAAAACTCACACTTGTCCACCTTAGTCTTAAGTTCCTTCACCTCTCGGGTTAACGATTCCAAAGCAGAAGCCACAGTAATATCCAGATTAACCTGGTGTACACCTCGAGAAGATGGGGATGTACTGCTAACGGGAGTGGAATTCCCGCGTCGTGGCCCTTTGACGAGGTCAGATTGAGCAAAGCTTTCAAACATCTCGTTGCATTTGGTGACGTTTTTCCTTTCCATCAGGTTACCTCCAGCAGCAGTGTCAAAATGAACTTGGGTTTCATATGTCAGCCCGTTTTAAAAGTTTTCCACTAGAGCCCAAGGTGTGAGACCATTCCGTGAGCAACGAGCTAGCATGTTCTGAAAACGCTCCCAAGCATGACAATACTCTTCATCCGGCTCCATGTGAAACGAGAAAATCTGATCACGAAGAATAGCCGCTTTAGCCGGTGGGAATTATCTTTTGATAAAGGCTGAACGCAGTGCTTCCCAAGTAGTAAACGCTCCAGGTGGCAGAGTGTCAAGCCAACGAGCCGCTTTTCCTGCAAGTGAAAAAGGAAAAAGATGTAAGAAAATTGCATCTTCAGTAGCACCTTGCAAATTAAAAGTTTTCAAAACGCGGTAAAGTCGGTTAAATTGAGGCGATGCATCCTCGTCATCGTTCCCATGAAACTGATTAGTTTGAACGATGTTGTTCATGATGTATGACGGAATCTGCCATGAGTTGGAATTGTTGATCTCAGGAACAACGATGCATAATTGGTTTCCGGTTAAGCCATCGAAGGCTTGAGCAGCAACTGTTCTATCGTCGGCCATTTGGACGTCTGGTTGACCTCTCGGACTTTCTGGTGGTGAACTGTGC
Organism: Bidens hawaiensis; assembly: GCF_021521415.1. Taxonomy (NCBI): domain Eukaryota; kingdom Viridiplantae; phylum Streptophyta; class Magnoliopsida; order Asterales; family Asteraceae; genus Bidens; species Bidens hawaiensis. The sequence goes on along the minus strand of NW_027491989.1, from coordinate 108,448 downwards.
GGTGACGATTTTGGAGAAGAAGTAGCTTCTGACGGTGATTTCTCTGCTGACGAGCTAGTCTCGGTCTTGAACGGAGAAAAATCCAGATTTACCAGCGGTGGTCCTTGCGAACGAAGATGTGGCATAAACCAGAAAACGTAACAGACCAAGTAGATTAAAATTAAAATTTAAAGCTAAAAACGATAATAAACTAAAATTAACTTAGACTCCTATGACTTAAACGGAAATAAAACAAATAGCACGTATGTAGCAATTAAGTCCAAATAAAGCAAATAACGCAATCGCTAAGAAGTCCCCGGCAACGGCGCCAAAAAACTTGATGTGGTAAAAGTAGTCAAATAATTATTAACTTAAATTATACTAATCTAGACACTAAGTAATACTCTAGACCCTTAAACTACTAACCGGCAAGTGAACCGGTCGACTCTAGTACAACTATGTAAGTCCGGATATCGAACCCACGAGACTCTATAAATTACGAAGTTAGCAAACAAGACTCAACTACAAGACATGACTATTTATTAATAATATTTTTGGGGGAATTTAATACTAATAATTAAACTCTAAATAATAATTAACTAAAAATAATTAACTTACTTATAATTAACTAATAATTACTTAAATATTAAACTAATAATAAATTATTAAAACCCTAAACCTAATTAATATGTTAATGATAAAACATAATCATTACTTATTAATTAATTAATTTAAAATAAAAAACTTAACCTAATTAATTTAACTAAAGTAAACAATTAAGAAAACTTGGATTGATTCAGATGATAAAGATAACTACCTAGGCTAGAATCCCCAAAGTTACGGTTATTAATTAAATGGAAAACTCAAGTTATGAAACTGAGATCATAAAATAGACCCTTAACAGAAAACCCGAACATGACGCTTGAACTTCAAGAAGACACCTATGGATTTTTAACAAGTTTTAAGACTCACCAGTTTTATGAATTAAACTTCCTTACGGTTATTTAATAACATATGTCTAAGTATCTTTATGAAAAAAACCTACCTTACAGCGCAGAATTCAAAGATAGAAAAGTAGATTCAATTAACTTAATAGACTAAGCTGACAATTAAACCTAGACGAACTCCTTACGAAGAACTAAATTTAGCAATCCCGTCGAGCAAAGATCTATTAATAGCCTATCATCTTACAGCTTTTTAGACTAGCAGCTCACTTCTATCTGTTTAATTGATTTTACTGTTTCTATGATTTTAATCGATATTAATCACAAACTAGTCAAGAACACACAGCAAATGACCTAACAAAACCCTATCCTATGAAACAGTCAACAAGGGTAATGTGAAACAATAAATTCAAGTAAACTAAACCAAGCAATCATACGCATCAATTGAACCAAGCTTAGCAATTTACTTAGAACATAAAATCCATAACGAAACGAAATCCAAATAAAATCAAACCGAACTAAGCTTCATCACGACCTAGGTAGTTTAAGGAATTTAGCCTAGCATCATAAAGTCTAAATCAAACAAAACAAGTAATATTGAAAACATGGTGAAAATCTAATAAATGAAAGATCAAAGGTGATAAAACCTGTAATCTCCAAAGGCGAGCCTATATGTCTTCACCGGCTGTCCTCTTGCCTTCAAAATCACCAAGAACCACGAAAATATGCTCCAAGAACTCTAAAATTCGGCTGGTGGCTTCAGGTTATGATTAGGTTTAAGTTAAACATGTTTAAATACCTAAAATAAGGCCCAACTCGAAGCAAAAACGAAATAAAAATCTACCAGCAAGGCCTAGGCGCCGCGCGACGGGCCTTGGCCTCCCCGGTCGCGCGGCGCGGCGTGCTCCAAACCTTTAACAATTGAGCTTCACATTCTAGGGTGTCGTTGGTGAGGCCGAGAGGCGATCTAGCATACTTTAGTGGTCTTTAGTGTCATATTTTTTAGATATTGTTTTTCAACCAAGTCAAGTTCGTTAACTATTACTTTAACTAGTAGGAATCCATTACCTAGGTAGTTGTTGCTCGCATATTAGTAAAAATCGATTTTTTTATAAAGTTTTATTTTTAGTTAATTTTTAATTAGTTAAGTATTATTAGTTTAAGTAATATAAAAAATATAAAAATCAAAATAAAGTCTAGGTTAGTAATCATTAGGTTTAATAATTAGAGTTTACCCATAGTGTGATAGGTTTGATATCCGTTCTTACTTCCTAGTTACATTAAGACCGGTACACTTGCCGATTGTGTGTGTTTTTTAGGTGAAAACTTGGTTTTTAATATTATATACATTTTCACACATCAAGCTTTTGGCACCGTTGCCGGAGACACTGGAAAATTCTTTGTTTAAACCGAGTTGATTATCTGATCTGTTTATTTGTTTATTTGCTTTTTAGTTGTAATTTTTTCCTTTAGGTGCCTTTACTTGCTAATTGCGCCTTTAGGTGTAGTTTTTCTTTTAAAAAAATATAAATATAAATAAAAATTAGTTAAATATTTTTTTGTATTAGTTTATGCATAATACCCGTTTTCAAGGCCCACCTTTATTCTCTGCATCAAAAGAGCCTGAGAGAGAGTTTCAAGAGCGACTTAAAGAGCCTGCAAATAGCGAGAGTGATTCACCAGACATCCAAGTACACCTCTCTACTCCTCGAATAGATACGGGCGACGCCATTGCACCGCCGAGACAAACCGTTCATGCTAGAGCCAACGATGGCATCGTGGAAGCCCGATCTGCAATTGTCTGACCTGCTGCGAATAATACCCAAAACTGGCAAATTCCCTCTCACGTCATGAATTCTATCACCAATTCTGCTCAGTTCCACGGATTGGATGACGAAGATGCTCCGGGACACCTGTCCCGATTCGTGCGGATCTGCGAAAAATTTCATATTAATAATATATCATCTGACGTCATTCATCTTAAGTTATTCCCATTCTCACTTTCTGTTTGTGATGCGTCATGGTTCGAATCTCTACCAAACGCCTCAATCGCCACATGGTCCGACTTACAATCCAAGTTCCTTAGGAAGTATTTCCCTCCATCGAAGGCTGGGCGTCTACGCGAGCAAATCTGTTCATTTCATATGGACCCTGATGAGTCCTACTATTCCTCGTGGGAGCGTTTCCAAACTCTCATAAACCGTTGTCCTCAACATGGCTGAATAAATACTCGATAAACTCACCATAGAGGAGGCTGAATAAATGTTCGAGAGCATAGCATTAGGGGATCAGCATACACCGAGTATAAGGTCCATTTCGGCTACCAAGGTCGTAGCCTTCTCAGAATCACGTGGAGTGCATCATGTTGATCAGAATACGAGTGTGTCGGCAGATGTGGAGGCACTGAAGAGGGAGCTCAGAGAGTTTAAGTTGCAAGCTCGTAGGTGTGGGGTATGTTGTGGAAATCACGAGACATCCGATTGTCCAGTTGATTCTAAGGAGGAGGTAGATTTTCTTGCTAACCAAAACCGCTCCTTTAATTCAAGGTGGGGAAACAATAATTCTAACTCTAATTGGCGGGTAGGTAACTCCGGTTATCAGCAACGCCAGAGTTGGTTCCAAGAACCCGCCTCGAACCCGCTCCTGTACCAAATAGTATTCCAAGATCAAGGAGATGCTGGCTAACCAATCTCTTTTGTGAAATCAACTCTTACAATATGATGCCAACACCAAATCCACTCTATTGCAGTATGAGACGTTTATGAGGGACAACAAGACACATTTCAGAATCTCGAGGCTAAGTTTGGTGAGTTGTCTGCAAATATTGATCAATGACCCTCGGGGAGTCTTCCAAGTAACACCGTCCCTAATCCCGGTTCCACCTATTCTGAACCATTTCAAAATGCTCAGGCCAAGGCAGTGATCACCCAAAGTAGGAGAGGTGTCGTTAGAGATACACCAAGTGAGGAGGAGGAAGTTGATGAGGAGCTGGAGATGGAAACACCGCCTGACAAGGTGAACTAGAGGTGAGACCCAGAAAGTACCTCATGGTCAGGTGGTGTGTCAGTTGAGAAGGAGAAGCAGGTTGAGCAGGAACCGGTGCGCGTCAAAAAGCCAAAACTGCCATATCCCGATCGTCTAGTGAAGAAGAATGATTCGAAGCAGTACTTTAGGTTTCTCGACATGCTTAAGAAGCTCCATGTGAACATTCCATTTATTGAAGCTCTCGCGAACATGCTAAAATACGTGAAGTTTCTTAAAGATTTACTCACTAATAAAAAGAAACTTGAGGAGCTCTCAACTGTTACTCTTAGTGACGAGTGATCTGCCGCCGTACAGAACAAGCTTCCTAGGAAGATGACAGATCCGGGCAGCTTTACCATTCATTGCTTGAATGGTAATCATCATCTTAGCAATGCTTTGGCCGACCTTGGTGCAAGCATTAACCTCATGCCCTATTCTGTGTTTGCCAAACTTAATGTGGGAAAGCTGCTTCCCACCCGAATGAGTATCAAACTGGCAGACAGATATGTGAAGTTTCCAAGGGGCATTGTGGAAAACATGTTGGTGCAGGTGGATAAATTCATTTTTCCGATCGACTTTGTCATTCTCGATATGGATGAGGACTCGAATGTTCCGCTCATCCTCGGTCGTCCTTTCTTAGCCACCGCACGCGCTCTCATCAATGTTGCTGATGGAAAATTGACTCTTCGAGTTCATGATGACACAGTCACAATCGACGGGCAGAAATCCATGAGGTATACTCAGCAGCATGATGACACTTTCTACTTCATCGACACTTTCATGATGCATGTAGGAGACTATCTTATGAAGGTCTGCGAGAGAGATATGTCCGACACTCAGATCATCGATGTGGAGAATCAGTCATTCGAGATGATAAAATTCAATTTTGAGTTGCAGGAGAAGGAGGAGCAGTAGTTACATGAGATAAGAGGACACGAGCCGATCATGAGTTCCCAAATATTTTCTAATGTCTTTGTAGTTGAAGAGAGAGAGAGTGAGAGCTTCCAATAGAAAAACCATCTGTTGAGAACCCCCCCCATCTTTAGAGCTGAAAGATTTACCATCTCACCTCGAGTATGTGTTTTTAAGGGAGGGGTCTCAACTTCCCGTCATCATAGCTTCAAGTTTGGAGACGGAGGAGAAGGAGAAGTTGATGGTTGTTCTGAAATCTTATAAGCATGCCATCGCATGGAAGCTTATGGATATCAAAGTTATAAACCCGTCATTTGGCACACATAAAATCTTTATGAAAGACGAGTTTAAACCTGTGGTTCAGCTGCAGGAGAGACTTAACCCGAACATGCAGGAAGTTGTTAAAAAGGAGGTTATTAAGTTGCTCGATGCTGGTTTGATTTTTCCGATCTCTGACTCCGCGTGGGTTAGCCCAGTCCAGGTAGTCCCTAAAAAGGGCGGTATGACAGTTATCACAAATGAAAAGAATGAGCTCATACCGACACGGACTGTAACAGGGTGGCGAGTTTGCATAGACTACCGCAGACTTAACGAGGCCACACAAAAGGACCACTTCCCGCTTCCATTCATCGATCAGATGCTTGAGCGTTTGTCGGGACAACAGTTCTACTGTTTCCTTGACGGCTTTTCCAATTATTTCCAGATCCCCATCGCTCCGGGTGATCAGGAGAAGACCACATTTACATGTCCCTTTGGCACATTCGCGTACCGACGCATGCCATTTGGATTACGTAAAGCTCCAGCCACATTTCAGCGGTGAATTGTTGCCATTTTCCATGAGTTAATCGTAACTAAGATCGAGTGCTCGCTAGGCGTGAAGAGACGAAGCTTATGCTTAATTGGGAGAAATGTCATTTTATGATTCGTGAGGGTATTTTTTTAGGTCATAAGATTTCTAGTTCGGGGATTGAGATCGATAGAGCTAAGGTAGACACCATTTCCAAACTTCCACAGCCCACTTCCGTGAAGTCTATTCGTAGGTTCTTATGTAATGCGGGATTTTATCCCTGATTTATCAAAGATTTCTCGAAACTCTCACGTCCGATGACCCAGCTTCTAGGGAAAGATAGGTCGTTAGATTTGACTGAGGAGTGTTTGAGGGCCTTTGAGTTGATTAAGGAGAGGTTAGTGAGTGCTCATATTCTTGTTGCTCCCTATTGGAATCTTCCGTTTGAGATCATGTGCTATGTGAGCGATTTTGCTGTTGGAGTCATGTTAGGGCAGCGTCGAGAGAAACATTTTCACCCCATATATTATGCTACCAAGACCCATAACGATGCTAAGGAGAATTACACCACGACAGAGAAGGAGCTTCTCGCGGTTGTTTTCGCGTGAGATAAATTCCGTTCCTATCTCGTGCTTTATAAGACTATAATTTTTTCTGATCATGCGGTTTTGCGGTATTTGTTCGCTCAGAAAGATGCGAAGCCCTGACTCCTTCGTTGGATCCTTTTGCTTCAGAAGTTCGATACAGAAATTAAAGATAATAGAGGAGCTGAAAATGTCACCGCCGACCACTTGTCATGGCTAGAAAATTCCGACATGGACAAGACCCGGGAACAGGGTATTGGTGATAATTTACCGGGTGAGACTTTATTGTATTTAAAGACGAGTGATGAGGGGTTTCCATGGTTTGATGATCTTGCTAATCATCTATTCTCTAGTGAGTTAGTTCCCGGACTGACATATCATCAAAAGAAGAAGTTCTTTGCAGATATCAAATTCTACATTTGGAAGGATCCGTAATTATTCCGTATTGCCGTGGATCAGGTGATTCGGCGATGTGTTTTTGGTGATGAAGCTCGTAGTATTCTTCGACATTGTTATGTGGGCCCGACGGTGGCCATTTCGGTGTGTCTTATACCACCAAACGCGTGTTTGATGTGGGATTTTATTGGCCGACTATTTTTCGAGATGCGCATGAGTTTGTTCGTTCGTGTAACGCGTGACAGAGAGCTGGTAACATCTCCTCCCGAAATGAGATGCCCAAAAACCCATCCAGGTGGTTGAGATCTTCGATATATGGGGCATTGATTTTATGGGTCCGTTTCCTATGTCTAGGGGGAACAGATACATCCTCGTTGCTGTCGATTACGTGTCCAAATGGGTGGAGTCTCAATGTGACACTCGCTAATTTCTGGTTAACTCCGTTAACACGAACTCCGTTAATTCAAACTCAATATCACACGAAATATGTCATTCCAGTTAACGCATTCCTCATTGCATTTAATTAGAGTTTAAATGATACGTGACAATCATTACACAAGTAGTCTTTCAGAACCAAACACGAGTCGACTCAAACCATTGGTGAACAAACAATAAATAATATAAACAAGTACTTGAAATAAATACATGTTATGTTATAGGTGACTACATGCTTGGTGTGTAACATTATATCATAGGACTAAACGAATTTTCCTTAGAATTGCATTTACTAGAAGATTAGGGTGCGAAGGGTAACATGGTAATTTATTTAAACTAATTAATAACCCAACCCTAATCCTCTTCCCCCCTCTCTCTTTGCGACGGCAGTCCTCCCTCTCTTTCATCGACCGAAAAACACACACACACACACATACACACAAGATATTTTTACAAGTTGATTGAAGATCCAAGGTGCTAACTACAACACTAGTGAGGATTTCTTTTATGCACGCTTTTCTCGGACTTCGATAACTTCGCAAATAGTGAGTTTCACGACCCCTTTTACTCTTTAACACTTTTATTAGGGGGAGATAACATACTCCAACGCTTTAGATTTTGTTACTCTATATATATCACTTGTAAGGCTAAGTGGCAACAAACCAACTAAGTCCTTCTGAAAAATCGAACCGGTTAATATTGGATAATAGCGAGTCAGTGTTGAGTAGTACTACTGGGTTTGACAAACCCCACACGACAATAAACTCAACTGTAGGTCGATTGGGTGTAATTTTGGCTAACACATTACCATGGTCGTGGTTGACATGTTGGCAAGGCAACCGTATAATCCGTCACCTTCGGTGTCGAACACTTAGTAATATATGCTTGATAGGCTAGCTACCTATTGATATTTATTGACATAACTCTATCTGGTAACGCTAAAACGCAAGCTTAATTTACTTAAACCTGTGAACTCACCAACCTTGTGTTGACACTTTTAGTATGTTTATCTCAGGTAGCCGAGGCGGGCGAGCGGTTTAGGACATGCATACGCTATACTCTCATTATTTAAATTCCCTTTTAATTTTAACATGATAACTGTTGCTTTAAGTCGTCCTTTGTGACGCAACAATTTACTTTACAGATTACGCTTCCGCATTTACTTTAGACTTGTATGTCTTTGTTTGCTTTTAAAAGACTTTAATAATGGTGTTTAATATAACTAATGACTTCGATCCTGTTAGTTCACTCCCTCTGACGGTAAAACTCCGTTAGTGGATTTTGAGGGTGTGACAGATTGGTATTAGAGCCATTGGTTATAGAGAAATAGAGTTGAATTCATACTAGACTATAACCACAACGATCCATTAGTTATGATCTTACGCACTGCATATATATATATATATATATATTAACTATTCATTTTCTTTATCTCTTTTCCTCATTCACTCATATGCACGTAAACCATACACGACCTATTATGTTGGGATGTCAACACCATCATCATCATTCGACCAGGTGTCCCACGCCATAGGAAAGGAACCACAGCTTCCTAACCCATCACCACCTCGAGCAGGCCCAACACTAGCAGCTCCCACAACGAAGAGGCACTGCCCATCTGGAGTCGCGTACGAGAGCAACTGTAACTGGAGTTGGTACCCAAGTTTGATCGAGCAGTTTGTTTACCGTGAGAAAGTTCCCCCACTACCCATCCCGGGCTGTCCTATGTCTTACAACACACTACCACCCCTAACCCTTCCGATGTAGCGCGTTTTCACAGCTTTCGCCTCCTGTTTGGATCGTGAAATTGACATCATGCACTCAACGAGAGCGAATGTTACTGGGTTTCTAGGTGATGGAGCAGAAACTAGGAAGCTGACGTGATGAAGGAAACTCAAGATGCTCATTTTCATCTAATGAAGCTAGTGCTCAAGATGCAATCAGAAATCTTAGACTTGTAGGAAGAAGTTAGAGATGCAAGAGGTCATGCTGCTGTAGCTCTAGCTCGTTGCGCGACACTAGAGGCACAAATTGCTCCGAACGCAGAAGAACCAGAGGAGGATCCTGAAGAAGACCAGAGGACGAGCCGGCTGAGGAGGAAGCACACTCGGACGTATCCTCAGACGACGACATCTCAGGATGATAACACCTAGATGGAGGGGTTGTATCCATCCAACTTATATTTTCTATGATTTTAAGGATTGATTTTAAATACTTTGTAGAGGATACAATGGTTTTAATCAAGATTTATTATTTGGATTATTATATGGTTGTGATGCGATGTATTTATTTCTTTTCTTTCCTACCTTTTATTACATGTATGGTGTATTGTATATGAAACCGAGTGTTCATGTCTAACATTGTATGCTGTGATTTTAAAGAGATGTCTAGAGAAAACGCGGGATGTGGTCGCGGTAAAATCAACATGACCGCAACAGAACTCCAATCCTTACAGAACGACCATGCGGCGGCAACTTTGGCTTCTCATATTCAAAATCAAGCCGGAGGCCAAGCCGGAGTCTGTACCTTTAAGAATTTCCTGGATTGTAAAGCCAAATCGTCTAAGGGCATTGAGGGAGCTAGAGGGTTCCTGCGTTAGGCAGATAAAGTGGAGTCAGCCTTCGAAATGTGAAATTGTCCACAGGCTAGCAGGGTCAAGTTTGCTGCTGGAACGCTCCAAGATTCAGCCATCACCTGGTGGAACTCCAATGTGCGGATACTCGGATTGGAATTGGCGAATTCCATGAACTGGGAAGAATTCTAGAACATGATAACGGAAGAGTATTGTCCTAGAGAGGAGATCTCGAAGCTGGAATCAAAATTTTGGGCTTTGAAGATGGTGGGCTCTAAAATGGAAGCCTACACCACCCGTTCTCACGAGAAGGCAGTGATGTGCCCGCGGATGATAGAGCCACCGAGCAAAAGAATTGAGATGTACATCGATGGTTTAGTGCCCCAGATTCTGGGTATGGTGACGTTCTAAAAACCGACCACTATACAACAAGCGATTCGAATAGCCCACAAGTTGACGGATCAAGCAGTGGCCCAATGTGAGTTACCTCCTAGAGGTTCCACCTCTAAAACCCTTGACAACTCGGGTAAGGACAACAACAACAACTCTGGGAATGGAAAGAGGAAGTTTGACAACACGAGGTCCTCATCATCAAACCCTCCACAACAACACCACCATAAACCCAAACTCACCCGAAACTTTAATAATCAGGGTTCCAACAACAACACCGGTGGCGGACAGGGTTCGAGTAACTACGCTGGAAAGTACCCAAAGTGTAGCAAGTGTAACTACCAACATTCTGGCCCATGCGACCGTATCAAATGTTAGCGGTGCGATAAGTTGGGTCATCAGGCCAAGGATTGTAGAGGAGAACTAACGGGAAATGGTACTCCTAAACAGCCTGCAACTACAAAAGGGTGCTTTGAGTATGGCCAGGAGGGTCATTTCAGGAAGGACTTTCCTAAACTGAGGCAGAATGAGGGCAATGGAGGCAACAACAACAACGGAGGCGGTACTAAGGGTAGAGCCTTTGTCATTGGATCGGGTCAGGCCCGCAGCGATCCGAACGTGGTTACCGGTAAGTTTCACGTAAACGACTGTTTTGCTTCTATTTTTTTGACACTGGAGCTGTTAGGAGTTTTCTGTTGAAAGCCTTTTGTAAACTGTTAGACTTAACCCCGACACTGTTAGATGCTTAGTTTCCTGTTGAATTAGCTAATGGTAAGTCTATAGAAACAACACACGTACTAGCGGGATGTAAGTTGAAACTGTCGGGTCATACCTTCATCGACCTCATACCCATTACACTTGGTAGCGGGATTGCCAAAAGAGCTACGACGACTAGCGCCGAAAACCTCTGGAATTCCAAGTGGATGACAAGGTTTTACTGAAAGTCTCACCTTGGAAAGGTGTAGTTCATTTAGGGAAACGAAGCAAACTAAACCCACGATACGTTGGCCCATTTCGAATAACTGAACGTATCGGCCGGGTAACGTACCGATTGAATTTACCAGCAGAACTCAGCGGCGTACACAAGGTTTTTCATGTATCCAACTTGAAGAAATGCCTTTCTGCGAAACACTAGCAATTCCTTTGGGCGAATTGCAAGTTGACGAACAGCTACGCTTCATCGAAGAACTTGTCGAAGTCATGGATTGGGAAACCAAAACACTCAAACACAACAAGATTCCCATCGTTAAAGTTCGTTGGAACTCGAGACGTGGACCAGAGTTCACGTGGGAACGCGAGGATCAAATGATGAAAAAGTATCCTCACCTTTTCAAAGGGTTGACCAAGCAGCGAAAATCGCGTAAGCCGAAAAATCATCAGAAAACACCGGAGGTATGAATTAAATTTCGGGACGAAATTTCTTTCAATTGGGGGACGATGTGAAAAACTGGAAACTTTTGCCTTTTTCAGGCAGTCATCGTGACATGACACAAATTTTCGGGACGAAAATTCTTTCAACAAGGGAATGATGTGACATTCGTCAATTTCAGGTTAACTCCGTTAACCCGAATTCCGTTAATTCAAACTCAAGATCACACGAACTATGCCATTCCAGTTAACGCATTCCTCATTGCATTTAATTAGAGTTTAAATGATACGTGACAATCATTACACAAGTATTCTTTCAGAGTTTCACCGAACCACACACGAGTCGACTCAAACCGTTGGTGAACAAACAATAAATAATATAAACAAGCACTTGAAATAAATACGTGTTATGTTATAGGTGACTACATGCTTGGTGTGTAACATTATATCATAGAACTAAACGAATTTGCCTTAGAATTGCATTAACTAGAAGTTTAGGGTGCAAAGGGTAATATGGTTAATTATTTAAACAAATTAATAACCCAACCCTAATCCCCTTCCCCCCACCCCTCCCCTTGCGACGGCAACCCCCCTCTCTTGATCAACCGAAACACACACACACATACATACAAGAAATTTTTTTACAATTTGTTTGAAAATCCAAGGTGCTAACTAGAGAAATAGTGAGGATTTCTTTTATGCACGCTTTTCTCGGACTTCGATGACTTCGCAAACAGTGAGTTTCACAGCCCCTTTTACTGTTTAGCGCTTTTATTAGGGGGGATAACATACTCTAACGCTTTAGATTTTGTTAGTCTATATATATCACTTGTAAGGCTAACTGGAAACAAACCAACTAAGTCCTTCTGAACAATCGAACCGGTTAATATTGGATAATAGCTAGTCAGTGTTGAGTAGTACTACTGGGTTTGACAAACCCCACCGACTCTAAACTCGACTGTAGGTCGAGTGGGTGTAATCTTGGCTAACACATTACCATGGTCGTGGTTGACATGGTGGCAAGGCAAACGTATAATCAGTCAGCTTTGGTGTTGAACACTTAGTAATACATGCTTGATAGGCTAGCTACCTATTGATATATATTGACATAACTCTATCTGGTAACGCTAAAACACAACGCTTAATTTACTTAAACCTGTGAACTCACCAACCTTGTTTTGACACTTTTAGTATGTTTATCTTAGGTAGCCGAGGCGGGCGAGCGGTTTAGGACATGCATACGCTATACTCTTATGATTTTTCGGTCCCGAAAAAATACTCACTCACACTCACAATCAAGTCATAACTCACACATTAAATGTGTCGACAAGAGAGTTAATGACAGTTGCTATTTTGGGAAAGAAAACAGTTTGTTAAAGGCGGAATCAATAAAAAACAGTGTAGTTGCTAAAAGGTTGATCAAAGGTAACTAACACACAAGATTCACTCAAAAGATTTCCATTCATATAATATAGATCATACAAACGATAATCAATTTAGGGTTTCTTGAAAGGAAAGTTATATCTGTACAATTCTTATGACAGCCGTCACACTAAATAATATTCTCTGAGTAATCTGTCTTTTCCGTATTTTTTGAGGCGTGCCCTAAAATATTCCTTTTTTGGCCTGACACCTCCAGACAGCTGTCATTCCTTCTAGAAACCCTAAATAAATAATATATATTCAAATTACATATTTAAAACTATACTAAGTGTAAAACAGGTCTTCCGGTAGACTTTGGCATATGATGTCTTCACCGGGTAAGCCTTTTGCATTTAGTCTTCTTCGGGTAGACCTGGTAACCTTGAAGTGTGCTTAGACAGTTCTCCGGGTAGGCTTTACTTAGAGAGTATTTTCCAAAGGAAAATACTCACCTAACAGACTTCAATCTTCTTGAACACATCAAGCTTTGCCCGACATGACCTTACGAGCAACCTTGTTCTTCATTGGTCCCTTCAACTCCTTGCTAGAAATAGCTTATTAGCAAAGCAAAGTGTGCTTGGTAACACTGTAGCCTACTAGAGTTGAACCCTTCCCAATGTTCCTTGAGATATTTCATTACTCATATGAAGCTTACTCGGACCACTGTTATTAATGAATACATTGCCCGATCTTCCAATCACTTGGCTTCATGAGCTTGGTTAGCCAAGAGCTTACCCGGAGGTAAACCTTACTCGGCTATGAAGAACAATCCTGCTAGATATAGTGAACCCTACTCGGGTATACACTAAAGAAGAATTCTAGAAGTTAACCTTGCCCGATGGACAAAATCCCTTGCTAGGGTAAGAAAACCTTGCCCGGGAATCCAAGTGTGCTCGGATTCCATACTTAGCGAATTTAGAGGAGGTTGAGAAGATTTCAATCTTCCTTATACTTCTCTTAGGTCAATTCTTGACTCAACAATCTCCCCGTAGATTGGAACACCTCAGATGTCCCAAAACACTTCTATAGTTACTTACACATAGTTAAAATACACATCAAATCAAAGTCAAATTTTTCATATTCAAAATGTCAAATAATTACATATTCAAAATTCTGTCCGAAGACATTACATAGAAAAACCTATTCTAAGACTTTTATCTTCTCCTTGCATCACAGGCTGCCTGTCTTCGATTGATTATCACTGTTCTTGCCCTTTGTCTAAAGATAGATAGGATCTAGTAATGAGTGTGACTCTCAGGAATGTCCATATCCCTTATATCTCTAAGATCTTCATCATGCAGATAGGTCAGATCTTCATCCTTCTTGATTATCCCCAAAATAAGCCCATCTGAATTTCAAAACAAATAGTGGCCATCATTTTCTTTATATTCAATTTCAGCAATGATGCCATTCTTTTGAACAGTGTAGTTTGGGCGGGTCATTTTTCTCCCAATGCTTATACAAGTATTCATATTTAACAGGGGATTTTTATTTCTGTCAGACAATTGATAATTCAGTTCAGCACTTCCTATCTTTTTCATTTAATTTCTCTTCTTATTCTGTCCTCCTTGGTCAACTTCTGGGAACCCCTTGTCAGCTTCATTTTTCAAGTACTTTGATAATTCATTTTGCTGTCTCCCTGCCAACTTGTTTCTATTATGATAATCATATAAATTTAATGTGGCCATTTTCTCCAACTGTTCCCTTGAATACTCAGCAAAGTCATCTCTAAATACAATATCTCTCAATTGTCTACTTTGCGTAATCACCTTTAAAGATTCAGAGACTGAGTCAAAGTAGAGAGTTCTTGGAAGATCCACATTCTCGGCCCCCTTTTTATCACGGATCTCTATATCAAACTCTTGAAGCAACAGGATCCAACGGATAAGACGAGGCTTAGCATCCTGCTTGCTGAAAAGATATCGAATAGCGACATGATCCGTGTAAACAATCGTTTTGGACAGAACCAGATAAGACCTAAATTTATCGAAAGCAAACACCACAGCTAAAATCTCTTCTCTCGGTGGTAGTATAGCTTTCCTATGCGCCATTTAAGGTTCGACTAGCATAGTAGATCGGATGGAAGTGTTTATCTTTCCGCTGTCCAAGAACCGCTCCGACTGCGAAGTCGCTCGCGTCACACATCAACTCGAATGGTAACGACCAGTCGGGAGCAACCATGATCGGGGCGTTAACAAGTTTGTCTTTCAGAAGATCAAACGCCTCGATACACTGCTCATAAAAAACAAATGGAACATCCTTCTCCCTAAGTTTGGTCATGGGTCTCGCGATTTTTGAAAAATCTTTGATGAACCGGCGGTAAAACTCGGTATGACCTAGAAAGCTACGAATGGATCTCACAGAAGTGGTCAGGGGATATTAGAAATGGGCTCGAACTTTGCGCGGTCAACCTCTATCTCCGTACTTGAAATCCGATGCCCCAAGAACAATGCCCTCGCGAACCATGAAATGACACTTCTCCCAGTTAAGGACTAGGTTGGTGTCGACACAGCGGGACATCATCCTCTCAAGATTAGATAAACAATGATCGAAGGAACTCCCAAATACGGAAAGATCGTCCATGAACACCTCCATGGAGTCCTCGATCATATCATGGAAAATGGCTACCATACACCTCTGGAATGTGGCTGGTGCGTTACAAAGTCCGAACGGCATACGTTTATAGGCAAACGTTTCGTAAGGGCAAATAAAGGTGGTTTTCTCCTGGTCGTCGGGAGCTATCGGAACCTGGAAGTACCCGGAGAAACCATCTAAGAAGCACTAGTATTGCTGACCTGCTAAACGCTCTAACATTTGATCAATGAAGGGTAAAGGAAAGTGGTCTTTCCTGGTGGCATCATTCAGCCTGCGATAGTCGATGCAGACTCGCCATCCCGTCATAGTCCTAGTGGGAATACGCTCATTCCTCTCATTGGTGACAACAATCATGCCACCTTTTTTAGGAACCACTTGGACTGGACTCTCCCAAGCACTATCAGAAATTGGAAAATGATCCCCGCATCAAGGAGTTTAATGATCTCCTTCTTCACGACCTCTTGCATTTTCGGATTAAGCCGCTGTTACGGCTGAATGACAGTTTTGGAATTTTCCTCCATGAGGATTTTATGAGTGCAAAACGAAGGGTTGATACCCTTGATGTCGATAATCTTCCATGCAATAGCCTCTTTGTGCTCTTGTAGCACCCTCAACAACTTCCCCTTCTCGACCTCCGTCAAAGCAGATGCAATGATAACCAACAGCTTCCTCTCTTCATCTAAAAACACATACTCAAGGTGGGCAGGCAAATCCTTAAGCTCTAAGGAAGAAGGATGACTCTCGACAGAAGGTCGATCCATCGGATCGTCTCCTACGATCTCAGCAGACACACCAGATTCAGGGATATGCGACTCGGTGTCGTCATCTAAGGATTGATTAGTCATGGCGACCATCTCAATCTCTAGAATCTCCCTATCGAGAATCTGGGTGACGGAGGCAGATCCTCCATATATTTCGCTGAAAAACTCCCCGACATGCTCCATGATGGTATCAATGAAGTATAAGGAGTCATCAGCAGACTTGGGGTGTTTCAGTGACTGTCGAACGTCAAAGGTGACATTCTCATCCCCAACTCTTAGGATCAGCTTACCCTCGCAGACGTCGATCAATGCCTGTGTAGTGACAAGGAATGGTCGGCCCAAGATAAGTGGGACACTATCATCATCGTTCATGTCCAAGATGACAAAGTCCACCGGGAAGATGAACTTGTCGACATGAACAAGCATATTCTCGACCACCCCTCGGGGGTATTTCACAGAACGATCAGCAAGCTAGATACTCATCCGGGTAGGACGTGGTTCGTCTAGACCCAACTTGCGATATACGGAATACGACATGAGATTAATATTGGCACCAAGATTCGCCAGCGCATGAACAACCGTATTATCACTCAAGATGCAGGAAAATCGTGAGACTCCCAGGATCGGACATCTTTTCTGGTAACTTTCTCTGCAAGACTGGAGAGCAACAAGCACTTAGAGGAATGGAAGAGACTTCGGCTAACTTCTCTTTATTTGAAAGAATATCATTCAGGAACTTTGCATATTTGGGCATTTTAGTAAGTGCCTCAAGGAATGGAATGTTAAGATGAAGCTGCTTTAGAAGATCAAGAAATTTGCAGTTCTGCACCTCGTCTCTATCCCTACGGACTCTCCAGGGATATAGGAGTCTAGGTTTGTAGACTCTCGGTGGTGTGCTAGGTAATGGCTGGTTCTCAGCCTGTGCTGTATTTCCTAGGCTGCGCCTCTAATACACCTTGGCCGGTGGATACTCCAACTGAATCTCCTCGTCTACCTGCTCCTCTATATCTACCGCAGGCTCCTCAACGACTCCTCTCGTCACCTCCTGAATCACGGGCTCGCTACGTGCCCCTGCACCGCTCCTCGTTGTCACCGCCTTCGCGAACGCCTTCGAATTTTGTTCAGTGTTACTTGGAAGTGTACCAGGCGACCTTTCATTCAGACGACTTGCTATCTCTCCTATCTAAGGCTCAAGATTTTGAATTGACGCTCCTTGATTTCTCATGAATGACTCGTGCTCCCGAAATTTCTCTTGAGTCTCTTTGTGACGGGAGTCCTCTTGAGTCACAAGCTGCGACAACATCTGTGTCTGCTGTGCCATCATCTCCTCTAACGTGGGTTTCTTCTCCCCACTACTCGTTCCCTCACCGGAATCCTGAAATAGGCTCTGACGCTGCTGGAAGCCGGACTGATTTCCATTCCTCCAGTTGGAATTTTGGTTACCTCTCCACCCCAAATTATAAGAATTGAAAGAGTTTTAATTTCGGTTTGGATTATTAACAAAGTCGACTGACTCCTCCTGGAAACCTACGGGGAACTGAACGGTATCATGCCCCCTGATATGTTGTAAAACACATTTACTTTCCGTATCGTTTTATCATGTTTTAATTGCTTAATCGTTTAAAAAATAATACTTATGGCTTGTTTTTGCTTGATTTTACAAAGATTGAATATTAATTGTAGGTTATGAGTTTTGATGGAGAAAAGAGTAAAGTTTGAAGACTCTATGGGCCTTTTTTATCAAGATTGAATACTACAAGTCAAGGCCCGACCCAAGCTCACAAGATCCAAGCCTTTCATGCATTATTATATGAAGATAAAAAAAATAAAAGAACCCTAACTTCATCCATCTGGTCCGATCGCAACTTTCAGAACAAAAAAAAAAGAACAAAAGTTAGTAAAGTTGAATAATTGGTCGGCTAGTGGAGGCTTGTTATTTGGTGTTTGTTTTGAGGAAACACACACACAAATATATTTGTGTGGTGGGAAGTGATTCCCACGTGAGGAGATCACCAAAGTAATAACAACATATAAATAAAAACCTAACTACCCTACCTATCCGATCGGAAGAATTGCAGCCAAGAAAGAAAAATAATTTTTGTAGCTAGTTGGCTGCTAGGGAAAGAAGAAGAGAGCCAAAGGCGTTTCGGGACAGCAGCTCGGGGTCGTTTCTCATCATAAATCTCAGCCATAATCGATAGTAAAACACTTATAAACTTTGCTTTCTTGTTTATGTTCATACTCTTTTGATTTTGATCTTTAAACTTGAATTGTTTTGCATTAGAATTGAAGATTGAGTTGCTATTGATTGATATTGATTCTTGAATGAGTTTAATTATGTTTTGGTTGAGTTATTTGATGTTTACTTTGATGTATAGCTGCTGTCCAAATAATATGTTAGGCTAAACTAGTTAGTTCTACCTAGGTTAGATGAATATTGTTAGGTTTTAGTGAGTAATATGGATTGTTGATCATCATGACTTGATTTGTTAATGAAAAGTTTGGTTTAACATTAAATTAGGTTGTGTTTATTGGCTGTGTTTTTATTAGTTATACTCTATACCTCTTGCTTTGATTGATTGAATCGGTTTTGGTTAATTTTAGCTTGTTTGAACTCTTTACTTTGTGTGTAGAGATTGTTTGCGGGGTGTACAACCGTAGGGTTTAAGTGGGTATATTAATTAGTTAAAGTCAGCGGGTAGGCACCTTCTTAGAGACAGAGAGGTGATAGGAAGTAGGGTCGTCTCATAGCTTTTACTTGTTAAATTTAGGATCGCGCGAGAGCGGGTTCGGTTCTTGTCGGGTTTGGGTTTGTGAGCGATTAGTTGACCTATTTTAAGTTAAACTAAGTTGTTTATCTATCCTTGGTTGCGTAGTATTCATCTTCATTAGGGTAGTGTGTCGGTGAGACCGAGAGGAGAGTCGACATTAGAACACTTTAGCAATTCATACCCCGGTTTATTCTTAAATCAACTAAGTATAAGTTAGGGTTTGTTAGTGAGACCGAGAGGTGATCTAGCTTTCTTGAGCGAACCTTAGTTGTGTCATTCTTAGATACCGGTGTCGTTAGGTTATTCGATCCTTTAGCTTATTATACCTTCAATAGGATTCTTACCTAGGTAGACGTTGTCCCCTTTGATAAATCTTACTTTCAAAGTTTTATCTAGTTTTCTTAATTTAAGTCTTTTAAGTTAATTTAAGTTAGGTTAAGTAGTTAATAATTAAAAAAACATTTAAAATATATTATTCTTAGGTGAGTCTTGGTTAGGGTTAAGTAGTAAGTACGTTTTCACGTGTCCTTGTGTTCGATACTCGGACTTCATTAATGCTATACTATTAGTGATCGGTACAGTTGCCGGTTTTATGTGGTTTCTTTAGGAGTCTTGTTTAATAAATTTAAAGCTTAGTTGTGAGAGCAACATTATACACACACCACCCCCCTCTACAGATCTCGCATAACTTACTTTTCACCAGCAGGTCCTTCACGATCTTCACCAACGCCTCAACCTGTGTTGCAATTGCGGTGCTCGTGTCGACCGAATGCATGCCGCGTGATAAGGAGTCGACGGTTTTGGTACTCTTAGCTGGTGGTCGCTGGTATCCACTCATGGCTAACCCCTTAAAAAAATCGATGCACTCATCCGTATCCTTCGTTGTCAATAAGTTACCTCCTGCAGCCGTGTCGAGCATACTCCGAGTCGCGTACGTCACTCCGTTATAGAACTTCTCAACGACTGCCCAGTCTTGTAGGTCGTGGTTCGGACATAAAACAAGTAGATTTTTAAATCTCTCCCACGCCTCGTAGAAGCTCTCGGTGTCCTCCATCTGGAAAGAGTGAATCTGGTTGTGCAAACGAGCGGCCTTAGCCGGAGGATCGTATTTTTCAAGAAATTGGGTCTGCGTGGCAGCCCAAGTAGCAATGGATCCCTGTGGGAGGGACTCAAGCCACAGAATCGCATGATCAACGAGTGAGAATGGAAAGATGCGGAGTTTGATGGCGTCTTCGGATATGCCGGCAAGATGAAACGTGTCGGAAATTCGTGTAATGCGAGTGAGATGAGCGTGTGGGTTCTCATGGAGCAACCCATGAAATTGAGCAGAATGAGCAATCATGTTCAGAATATTAGATGGAATCTGCCAAGTCGTGATAACTTCGATAGCTGGTGGAGCAATGCTGGATCTCGCGCCAGCGTCGACGGACGTGTCCGGTCTACAACTGTCCTCCTCGGTTATGGATTCGCATCACCCATAATCCTATCGCTAATGACGGGTTTAGAAAAGGTAGCAGAAGAGAATGTATTACCGACGAACGTAGATGAACTGGAAGACGGTTTTGTACGATGACTCTCACGAAGCTCTCTCTGGTTCGGAAACTCCTTCGGTTTCTGGTGGTCCTAGATATCGAGTACGTCGCATACAACTATTAAAATAAACAAAATAAACTAAAATTAGCTAAACTATTTTAAACTAACAAACAAAAGAAACAAGAAAAAAAAAGTAGCAAACAAGGTAAGTCCTACCTCGAGTCGTTCTTAATACGCCTCTAAACGTGTCCCTGGCAACGACGCCAAAAACTTGATGTGTGTATAATGATGCTCTCACAACTAAGCTTTCAATTTATTAAATGAAAATCTTAAATAAACCACACAAAACCTACAAGTGTACCGATCACTAATAGTATAGCACTAAGGAAGTCCGAGTATCGAACACAAGGACACGAGAAAATGTACTTAAGACTTAACCCTAACCAAGACTCACCAAAGAATAATATATTTTAAATTATTTTTAATTATTAACTACTTAACCTAACTTAAATTAACTTAAAAGACTTAAATTAAGAAAACTAGACGAAACTTTGAAAATAAGATTGATCAATGGGGAAAAGGTCTACCTAGGTAAGAATCCTATTGAAGGTATAATAAGCTAATGGATTGTAGAATCTCACGACACCGGTTCATAAGGATGACACAACTAAGGTTCACTCAAGAAAGCTAGATCACCTCTCGGTCTCATTAACAAACCCTAACCTGCACTTAGTTGATTTAAAGAACTAACCGGGTGACGAATTCTTATAGTGCTCTAATGTCGGCTCTCCTCTCGGTCTCACCGACACACTATCCTAATGAAGACGAATACTACGCAACCAAGGATAGAGGAACAATTTAGTTTTACTTAAACTAGGTCAACTAATCGCTCATAAACCCAAACCCGACAAGAACCGAACCCGCTCTCGCACGATCCTAATCCTAACAAGTAAAAGCTATGAGACGACCCTACTTCCTATCACCTCTCGGTCTCTAAGAAGGTGTCTACCCGCTGATTTTAACTAATTAATATACCCAACTTAACCCTACGGTTGTACACCCCGCAAACAATCTCTAAACACAAAGTAAATAGTTTAAACAAGCTAAAATCAACTAAAACCGATTCAATCAATTAAAGCAAGAGGTAATTGAGTATTATTAGTCAAAACACAGCCACTAAACACAACCTAATTCAATGTTAAACCAAACTTTACATTAACAATTCAAGTCATGATCATCAACAATCCAATCTACTTACTAAAACCTAACAATATTCATCTAACCTAGGTAGAACTAACTACTTTAGCCTAACATTGGTTTTGGACAGCAACAAACAACTGATTTAAACATCATAAACATCAACATAAACATAAGTAAACTCATTCAAGATTCAAGAACAATCAAACACAAGTCAATCTTTAAGTTACTTGCAAAACAATCCAAATAAAAGATCAAACTCAACAAGTTAGGGTTCTTGAACAAAAACACAAAGTTTATGGATGATTACTTAAGGTTATGGGCTGAGATTATGAGTGTATATGACCTGTAGCTGCTGTGTACAAACCTCCTTGGTGTTCTTCTTCTCTTCTAGCCGTCCAATAGCCACCAAAACAGCCGCCACCTCTTTTTTTTTTCTCTTCTTCTCTCTTCTGTCCGATCGCAATCTGTCTAGGGGTTAGGGTTTTTTTGTTTTTTTTATTTTTCTTGATATAATATGCAAGATAGGCTTCTAACTTGTGGGCTTGGGTCGGGCCTTGACTTTTAGTATTAAAACTTGACCAAATAAGCCCCTAAAGTCTTCAAATTTGACTCTTTTTTCCATTAAAGCTCAAAACCTACAAGTAATCAATCATCTTTGTAAAATCAAGCATAAACAAGCCAAAAATATTAATAATTAAACTAATAATCACTTAAAACATGATAAAACGATATGGAAAGTAAGTGTGTATTACAACACATCAGCTAGGCCTAGATATAACAAAAGATTTCATATACATCGATTCAATCAATTCAGCAGGGTAGTTGATCAGATCAGCAAAGTTTTCACCTGCATCTTTGCAAAGACTCAGAATCATTTTAACTACCCTGGGATTTTTCATTATTCCTGCAGGTACAAATCTACCATAAACGAAGCTTCTGGGGTTTTCACCCTCTAACAGGACTTTCTCCCACTCAGCCTTTTGCAAGTGAAACAATTCTTTCAATTTATACTTATTCAATGCATCAAAAGCATTCTCACTCATTCCCTTCTTATTCACCATTATACCCCCTAGTATCTATATCATTTCTGCATTTTCCCAAGGAACAATAGGTTCATCCTTGTGTTCAGGTTTCACTTCCATTGGGAATGGGGTTTCATCCAATTCAGCCTTCTTTGATTCATTCTCACCTTCTTGTTTCTTCCTCAAAGTCATTAATTTTCTCTTCTTTTTGGGAGGCTCAGACTGTTCTTCCAATGACTTCCTTTTTGATGATTCAGGTTGAACTCTCAAAGTTTCAATATTTTCGGCTAAAGCTGCTAATTTTGCTAGTCTTTGGGGGTGTTTGGGATTCCTTATTATGCCTCCTTATAACTTTTCATTAAGTTAATAAGTTACAAAAGTGTAACTTATGGAACTTTTCCTCTCACAATATAAGCAATCCCAAACACCTTATTACTTTTCAAAAAGTTTATAAGTTATAAGTTGGTGAAAATAAGCAATCCCAAACACCCTCTTTATTTCTCTTCTCCTTCTTCATTCTGTATTTTTCTTGTCAGATACTTAAACTCTCTCTCAACCATCTCTTTAGTCATTGATTCCACATCATTAAGAGTTCTTCCATGTTCTAACAAGAATCTGCATTTTCCTCCATATTTGTTGTAGATTTTCTCAATTCTTTCCTTCTCATTTGCAGTTTTCATCATAAACCTCTTCAATTCATCCTCTTTCTGAGCAGCTTTCGTTGTATAATAGGCATCACGAAGTCGTTCAAACTTGAAATAACTTAAATCTTTCTTAGAATAGTTGTGCATCCTTAGATACTCTCTGAATCTTCGACTGTCTTTGTTCTTTTGTTGGATTTGTTTATCGATGATCTCTCTCTCTCTCTCTTTATCCAATATTCTTTGCAGCTCATCATCATCATTCAAAGAGACTAGTTCTTTAAAACTAATTCCATGACTCATTAGCTTGATTATCAGAGGATTTTTTCTTTTGGCATCAATCAAACTCTGCTGAATGTTTACCCTTTGTTCTTCAGTCATTTGTACCTGTGGAGACACAAAATCAACATTTTCATTAGTTTTGCTTTGATCATTTATATCATCATCAGTTTCATATTCATGAGATTCATCCTCCTCCTCTGTTGTTTCATTGACTGCATCAATTTTTGGTTCATTTGGAGTTGGATTCTCAGTGACTGGAACATTTGGTACTCCTTGAATTAATTCTTCAGGCCTCAATGTTTGTAGTGGAACTGGCCTCAGAGGACTTGTTTCATCATCAGGTGTTTCCACAAAATAGTTATTCTTTTTATCCCATCTCACTTTCTTCACAGATTCATCTCCTTTGGCCTGTTCATTGGCTTTTCTGTTTCTTGAATAAAACTTTTCAAATCTGCCCACATCTTCATGATTTTTGAAGCTTTAGCCATCGATTCCTCAAATGTTTCATCAGGTTATTTCTCAGGTTCCTTTTCAGGTTCCTGTTGAGGTTGGCTTGAAGACTGTGCAAACATACTCAATACAATAGCTAAGGAATTGTCAACTTCCTCAGCTTTCTTCAAGTTTATCAAAGTTTCTATCACTTCTTGATCCTCAGCCTCTTCTTCATCAATCACTTTGTTAACATTGGATTGATCAATTAGACCTTCCTGTTCTGCCAATTCTGCTGGATCAATGGTTCGGGCTATGTGTTCCCTCTCCCATGTTTCATTTATGACTTGTTCCAATCTTTTGGCAGTAGCAGTGGCTTCATCTTCTTCCTCCTCTTGTCTACCAATATTTGCCTTAGTAGGCTCTTCTTCCTCATCATTCTCAGTAATTTTTGCTTTACCCTTATCCATTCTTCTTTTCAAATCTTCTTCATTTTCAGATTGATAGCCATAAAATTCTTTGTCCAAATCATCCATTTCCTCATCATGCTCTACCCTCTTGGAGCTTTCAAGTTGTTCAATTTCAGGTTTAGTGAGTGTTAGCTCCTCAGTAGCAGCATCATCATCATTGATCACATCAGTTTCAACTTCTGTTGAGACATCAGTCAACACATCAGTCTGTATATCAGTGGCCACATCAGTGGTAGCCACATTTGCATCAATATTCATCCTTTCACCTTCAACCTCAATATCCTTCTCTCCTCTTTCCTCATCCTCATCTCTGTTTAACACATTTAGAATTTCGTTATCGGCATCATAGTTTTGCTGATCTTCTTCAGATTTATCAGCTTCATTGTCCTCTTCTGATATCAGTCTTTCACTGCTTCCCTCAGAAGAACCATATGTATTTAATAGACAAGTCAAACCATCATAGATTGACATCACACCAGCATTTACCATCACAGCCTCATCAGTACCAGTAGCACCAGTTGGTGCACTCATATTCTCAATCACAACATTTTCAGCTTCATCAGTTGGTACAATGATATTCTCTCCCTGTTTTGGGGCAGCTGAGGTCTTCTCAACCTCCTGCTCCAGGGCTTGAATTCTTGATTTTGCATTAGCCAACTGAGCCTTAAGCTCCACATTTTCTTCCATTAAATCTGCATTTTCATTTCTCAACTTCACAGCTTCAATCATAAGTCAAAATTTCTTTGGTAAAGATTAGAAATATGGGGAGGTGTAGTGGGTGGTGTCATGGGAAATGGGTCTGGTAAAGGATTTGAGGTTTGTGTCTGGTGTTGGGTTTGAGGTTGGCGTTGGATTTGAGGTTGGGATTGGATTTAAGGTTGTGAGGTTTGGCTTAAAGCTGGTGGAGGTGAGTGACTGGATTGGGCAATTGGTGATGGTGGCTAGGGTGGTGTTTATTGTGGTGAGTCAAGGGGTGTGGTTTGTGGTGTTGGAGTGATTTGAACCTCCCCCTAATGTTGTTCATAATCATCAAAATTGGCATCTCCTCCTTCTGCAAAAACAACATCAACATCATCTCTCTTCTCATTATTCCCATCATTACCATCGTCACCATCTTCTCCATCATTATCTATCATTTCTATCATCATCATCATTACCATCATCATTCACATTCTCATCTCCTCCATCAGAGTCAGCATCTTCATCATTCACATTCTCTATAACCTGTTCCTCTTAAGCTAATAACTCATGTAGATGAGGAATTTGGATATTATCAACCATTAGCCATGGTAGATCTTCATGTACAATATTTGGATCGAATCTGTTGGTACTACTTGACATGGAAATTCTCTTGAAAGTGTCCGGATTTTGCAATGAATGTGTGGTTCCTGTAACAGGTAGATCTTCCAATTCCTGGTTGAAAATTTTGTAGTAATCTGGGATATTGCAAGAATCTATCATGGTGTCCCTTCTTCAAATTGCTCACCAGTCCTTCAAATATCATCTTTGAAAAGTTGAAAGGATATCTGAATAAGACTGCAACTGTGACATTATCCAGATCTCGACTAATAAGAGTTCATGATCCCTTTCTAGGGGAAAAGCCTGAATGATTTGATGAATCAAAAATTGATATAACAAGGGGAACATTCCTTTCTGGAATTGTCCTTCATGAACAGTCCCCTGATAACCCATCATTTGACTAAATATTCTGAAAAGTTGAGCAGTTGTCAAATAAATTGAATCCTGGTTATCATCATTTAACCGCAAGAATCTTCTAATAACTCCTTCATCTATCCGAATTTCTTGATTTGCAACAGTGGCTTCAATCCCTTTACCGTTGACATCGTCATAAAACCTTGCTGATCTCCAATCGTTGGATATTCAGTCAAAGCAAAGTTAATTTTGGATTTTTGCAACCATCTGATCATTACAGCCACCTCTTCATTTGACGGAATCACTTGCAACAAGGCATACATATTGTGCTTGTGCTCAAACTCATATCGTGGAGGGATATCTTCCGCCATTTCAAAAAAAAAACATAATCAAACACATTCAAAGAGTAAATTAGTCCTAAAGTTTATAACTTTAACTAATTTCAAGTTATAATTTTGAAGAAGAAAGAAAGAAATATCATTAAGAACCTGTTCTTCGACAAGTTTATAACCTACACATAAAACAGTGATTTTAGTAAACATGAATAATCAGAGCCCATTATCACTTAATCGTGATTGGAAAACAGTTAATTAATGCTTACCGAGTCGGATTGTAAGGTCTGATAAATTGGGTTTTGGATTATTATGAACGCGATAAGTCGGTTAGGTCTCTTTAGAGGGTAATCAGTGGACGGAGAGAGAGAGAGAAGGAAAATAATGTTGAAAAACTTCTCTCACTCCCTCTTATATACCCTTTTAAAGTGGGTTTTAAATGCATTTTGTCGGTTACTGAGTTAATAGCTGTTATATTATAATCTTATCCAATAAAAGTATTAAAACCTAAAAACCTTACCCGATAAAGTTCAAGTATCAAACCTTACCTGAAAATGTTCATTATAGATTAGACAAGGTTTACCCGAATAACTTAGCCTATCGCAAACCTTACCCGAAAATTATTCTCAATACTCAGTCGAGTATACTTTGATGCAAAGTATGCCCAAAAACCTTCAAGAAATACAAAGTGTGCTAGGAGTGGATTCCTAATATAAAGTGTACTCGGAAAGTCAATTTGATATTACCCAGTATATTAAGGGAACATATGAAAATTCAAAGTGTGCCCGAAATATAAGTGTGCCCGGGAAACAAGGTTTACCCGAAAACAATTGTAATTTCAAAGAATCATAATCACAACAACACATAGCTTGCTAGAAATGAATTTAAACAATAAAACACACCTAAGTGTGCTAGAGGTCAAAATCACTAAAGCTTGCTTGAAAATCACAATTAATCACAAAGCTTGCTAGAAAGCATCGTATTCAAACATAAACAATCAGGCTTGCTCGGAAAGTAATTAGAATAGTAAACTCTACCCAAAAAGTATCTAGTACTTCAAAGCATGCTCGAAATTAATAAACTTAGATAACAACATCTAAGTTTGCCCGGAAAGGTTATAAAACATCAAACCTTACCCGAAATTACATAATCAACCATTTGTAGGCAAAATGCAACACTTTGTGCTTTAAACACAATATCAGTTATATTTAACATTGAAAACTCATTGTTTAAGAGCAAATGGTGCATTTAGAGATCAAATTTCAGTTATGATTCATTTCAAAACAATTTCTTCTCTTTTGCTGAAAATATCTCAATTAATGGGATCATATTGACTAAGTAGCTTTCTTAATACTTCATTCTCATCCTTATTATGACAACATAGACAGGTCAACAGCAGGTCTAGACTTAACATGAATTTCATCTCTTTGGTGATATGATTAAGTTTCATTTAATATGCATATTTCTTAGTGGATAACACATGTTGTTTTCTGATGTTCCTTATCTATTCTCAAGGCTTATTTGGCTTTCTCCAGATCACCCCAATTTGACTTTGACCCCCTGGATTTGGTCAAAAAAATTTTAATGACAGGACATATTTTAAAATTTCTTATAGTTTTCTTTTCAAATTTACAAACCTATGTGAGGTTGAACGTTGGACTTAAAGGCCACGCAAGTCGGACTTACATGCCTTTCATTTGGAATGTTTAAAGGACTTATATGATGGCCTCCACCCCTATAGTTCTAGAATTAATCCTCATGTTTGTATTTTCTTTATAAAAGTTTGTGAACATAGATCAACTTTTGGTTGATAAAATATTTAAAATCATGTAGTTCACAGTTGTTCTTTGTCATTCGTTAAATCAGACATTTCATTTTGGTGACCAAATACCAACAGGCTTGTGTATGACTGTATAATCACTTTTCTGCCAATCATTTGGAAAGATTTATCTAGAAACATGTATAGACAACAATGTAACTCCACATAAGACATAGCAATTCCTATTTGTTTATATCACCTTAGAATTTACACATCATGAGAAAGCAACCATATATGTTAATGACTATACCAAGTGCACTTTTGGCCTATTAAATCCATATGATTGGCTAAGTAATCAATGTACTATCATTTCCCGCTTGAAACAGTTTTAAATTCAGACACTCTGATATCTCCAATTTGGCAGGTAAATGGCTATCATGTTTGACCACAAGTAGTCAACAGGACCAAACATATATGTGAGTACATGTCCTTTCAAAATAAAGTTATTTACATAGTTTTAAGTGAAAGTATAGAAAACAAGTTATAATTGCCCCAAATGCTTTTAGTTTTCTAGGTTAATGGCTATCCTATCGATTTTGAGAACAGGCGACAAGACCAAACATATACAAGTATATGTCTTTCCAACTGGAGCAAATGACATAATTTTCAGCAAACGTAACTTTTTGAGACTTTTCTTAAAAAAAATTCTTCTTAAGCTTCTTCAAAGCTTGAACTGAATAGTATTATCATATCTCAACACCATTAACAACTTGCTCTATGTAATCAAAATAGTTTTGTTCAAAAAGTTTTTCATTGCACTTTCAGTTTAGCACAACATTTTGACATGAAAACACATTTTGACACAATTACAAGCATAACATATTCAACTATTAATCATAAATGACATTATCAAAATAAGCAAACTTCACACAATTCATAGTCTAACAGATCTTAAAAACATCATCTAATCAGATTCAACACATATTCAAACAATCAATCATGACATCAGATAAGCATTTAATCACTTTAGGCAAATCAAACTACTTATCATAACATCCTATCAGTCAACTGATAAACAAACATAAGCAAAAATGATATCTAATTTGCACAGATAATCAATTTAGCACATATCAGTTAACACCAAAAGTATCATATTTAAGCACATTAACACAACATTCAAGACATTATTCAAAAGATAGTCATTTTGCATAGTCAAGCACACATCATCAATCAAACTTCATTAGAGTTGATCATGCCCAGGGCTTTCAGAAGAAAGTTGAACCTGGTTCTATCAAGTGGTTTAGTGAATAGGTTAGCTAAATTTTCATTTGTATCAACTCTTTTCACCTCAATTAAACCTTTTTCACTAAAATCTCTTATGAAGTGATGTCTGATTTCAATGTGCTTAGTCTTGGAATGTTGCATAGGATTTTTAACAATGAAAAATGCAGCAGTGTTATCAATGAAAATAGGGGTGTGTAGAAAATTCAAACCATAGTCCAGCATATGATTCTGAATCCAGAGAACTTGTGTACAGCAGGCAGATGCAACAATGTATTCAGCTTCAGCAGTTGAGATTGACACAGTAGTCTGCTTCTTGCATTGCCATGACACCAATCTATCACCCAAGAATTGACATCCTTCTGAAGTTGACTTCATGCTCATATTACACCCATCATAGTCACTATCTGTGTAGGCAATCAAATCAAATGACTGGTTCTTTGGATACCAAATTCCCAAGTCAGGTCTTCCTTTCAAATATATGAAGATTCTATTGATTGCATTCATGTGAGACACCTTTGGACTTGACTGGAATCTTGCACAGACACACACAGCAAACATGATATCTGGTCTTGAAGCAGTAAGGTACATCAGAGATCCAATCTTTGCTCTATATTCATGTACATCTACTGGCTCCCCGTTTTCATCAGCTACCATCTTCTCTTTAGTATCCATAGGAGTTGAAGTAGTCTTCAAATCGTTACATTTGAATTTGTCTAAGATGTCATGTACATACTTATACTGGTAGATGAAAATCCCATCAGCTTTCTGTTGAACTTGCAATCCAAGAAAGAAGTTCATTTCTCCCATAGAGCTCATACTGTATTTGGATTTCATTACCCCTTCAAACTCCATACACATCTATTCATTGGTTGACCCAAAAATAATGTCATCCACATAGACTTGTAGTAACAACAAATCTCTTCCTTTCTTTTTGTAAAAGATGGTCTTGTCAATGGCTCCCCTTTGGAAACCATGTTCAAGCAAATGATTTGATAACTCATCATACCAAGCTCTTGGAGCTTGATGAAATCCATACAAGGCTTTGTTTAACTTATACACCCTGTTAGGATACATTGGGTCCTCAAAACCTGGTGGTTCATACACCTCTTCTTCAATCTTTCCATTTAGGAAGGCAGATTTGACATCAAGCTGGAATATCTTAATGTTCTTTGAGGCAGCATAGGCAAGAAAGATCCTGATAGCTTCAAGTCTTGAAACTGGTGCAAAGACTTCCTCAAAGTCTATTCCTTCAAGGCATCCCAGTGCTACAATTCTAGCTTTATTCTTAATCACAATACCCCTTTCATCCCTTTTATTTCTAACAACCCATTTTGTTCCAATTGCATACCTGTTTCTTGGCCTATCAACAAGATCCCAAACATGTAGATCTCTAAACTGTGCCAACTCCTATTGCATTTCCTCCACCCAACTATTGTCCTTTAGAACTTGATCAATGTTCTTTGGTTCTATTTGGGATAGAAAGCAGGAGTACAAACAGATGTTTGCAGATTTAGAATGACTTCTTGTAACTCTTTCATATACATTTCCAATGATGTTTTCAGAAGGATGATTCTTTACAACATAAGGGGTTTGAATTATCATATCAGTAAACACATTAGTGTCGAGATTTGATTCATTGAGTTCTGGTTCTTCAATGATCAATTCAGTTTCAGCATCATGAAACTCTGGTGCTTCTTCATTGTTCTGTCTTGAAGTGGATGCACCATTGGTTTCCACATTCAATCTTTCAAACAGTTCTTGAAACCTTGTTGTTGATACATCTTCCTCTTCACTTGTTTGGTTGCTTGGGTTTCCCTCATTCTGAACTTGATCATTTTGCATTTCTTGATTGTCTTGATTGATATCTGCATGATCTTGTTCTGGACTTTGATTGCTCTCTTGATCATTTTCTTGAACATGCTCAATGTTTGCACTTGAGGGATCTTTTATAAAAAAATATTTAGATTCTTTACTTGCAACCTTCTTCCACAACTTTTCTAAGTCCAATGTGTTCTTCTTCTTTTTTAGTTCA
The DNA here is from genome assembly GCF_021521415.1 of Bidens hawaiensis. NCBI lineage: Eukaryota > Viridiplantae > Streptophyta > Magnoliopsida > Asterales > Asteraceae > Bidens > Bidens hawaiensis. Next base: position 76,871 of record NW_027491989.1, on the reverse strand, counting down.
ATCACACTGGTCTTGTAGAATGAGTCATCAAAGTCTTCAGGATAAATCTTGAAAGACCTAATCAATTTCTCATGATCAAACAACCATGCTGCACCATCAACTGTGTTGAACTGATTTTCATTAAAGACAATGTCAGATGATTCAACAACACTCAAATGGTCTTTCACATACACTCTGTAGGCTTTTGATTGTGTAGAATAACCAACAAAGAAGCAATCCAATTATTTTGTTTGAAACTTGTTCAAGTAATCCCTGGTATTCAAAAGAAAAAATTTGCATCCAAAAGGCTTGAAAAACTTTATATATAGCTTTCTATTAAAGAAAATTTCATATGGTGTCTTGTTATGCCTTTTGTTGATAAGCACCTTGTTCTGAACATAGCATGCAGTATTAATGGCTTCTGCCCAAAATGTAACTGGCAGGTTAGCATCTGCTAGCATGATTCTTGCAGCTTCAATTAATGTCTTGTTTCTTCTTTCTGCAACACCATTTTATTCAGGAGTTCTAGGAGCTGAGAATTGCTAAAGTATTCCCTATCCTGCACAAAACTCTTCAATGACTACATTTTTGAACTCAGTACCATTGTCACTTCTCATCATTTTAACCTTTTTATCCAGTTTGTGCTCAATCATTGTTACACAGCCCTTAATCAACTCTGCAGTCTCATCATTTGTACTTAGGAAATAAACCCAAGTATATCTTGAGTAATCATCAATGATCACAAGACAATATCTCTTCTTGCCTATACTTGGTACACTCACAGGACCAAAAAGATCCATGTGAAGTAACTCAAGCACTTGATCAATTGAGTTGATGAGCTTTGTCTTATGAGAAGATTTGTGTTGCTTGCCTTTCTAGCATGAGATACAATGATCATCCAATTTGAACTCTCTTGTAGGCAAGCCAATTACATGCTCACCTTTCACAAGTTTGTTCATGTTCTTCAGATTCACATGACACAATTTCCTATGCCACAATTTTGACTCATTATCAGTGGCTTTGGAAACAAAACATGTACCACCCCTTGAAACAACTTCTTTCATATTCAGCTCATATAAATTTCCATTCCTTGGGGCCATCATCATGGTCATTTCAGGTGGGATTACAAATTCAGGTTTTAAAATGAAACAATGTGAGTCATCAAAACCAACTTTGTAACCCTTATCACACATCTGTGATATGCTTAATAGATTATATTGTAGTCCTTCAACATGAAACACATTATCAAATGAAACCTTTCCATTTGTTAAAATTCCCTTTCCAACTATCTTTCCACCATTTTCACCACTGCCAAATGTCACAGGACCTTCAAACTTCTCTTCATAGTTAACAAGTGACCTCCTGTCACAAGTCATGTGCCTAGAACATCCACTATCCATGTACTATACTTCATTCAGTGGAGTGGACTGTTCCTGCATTAATGAAAGAATTTGATTAGTTGAGTGATGAAGTGCAAGCTATCTCAACTTGCAAATCATTAGATTCAATTTCAGTAGCAGCATTGGAAGTGAGTGTTATTGGTTCAGGATCTTCATGAGTGACTTCAATGTTGTCTGAATTGTCTGTTTCATATCCACACTCTCTTGGAGTTTAACAAACGAGGTTGTGCTCTGGCATTCTTCTGGTGCATTGTCATACTCTTGAACAACATAGTCTTTCTTTTCTGCGTAGTCTCTTACATCAGCAACTTTATCTACTTTAACCTCGACCTTAGGTTTCCAAAGGAACCCTTGAGGTTCATAACCATGTTTCAACAGAAACTTTTCATCACCAGTCAGGTCAGTTGGTTTCTTTCAAGGAAAGATACCTCTGATTCTTGTCTTCTCTTTGCTTGGTGATCCTTGAGAATCATCAGACTTGTCTAATCTTGTGTCTTGTTTGGAAACAATTCTCAATGGTTGAAAGTTCTTCTTGACAGCTTTCTCAGACTTCTTAGGAGACTTGCTTCTTCTAACAGATTCGGTCACATGATTCTTTGTCTTATGATCAGCTTTCTTTCCTTTCTTAGTCTCTTCTGCTTCTTTCAAGTCATCATCACTCATGGTCTCTTTTCCACACACCTTTCCTTTTCCCAGGTATGCATCATACTTTTGCTTGTACAGAACAAAGTCTTGTCCATACTTTGTCTCATCTGGGACATGAAAGGGCTTGAATTTGAATCTCTAATTACAAGAATCAGTGTGGTGGCCATATTCATCACATTTCTTGCACCAAACTTTTCCTTTGTATTTTTCATGATCACTTCCTTTCTTGAAACTTTCACTTGGTTTAGGTGCTTTGACTCCAAGTGTCTTCTGATTCTTCAGACCATCAAAATCAATTGAGAAAGGAACAAATTCCTCTATCTTGATGTCTTGTCTTTCAACCTTACTTTTGACAAAGACAATTTTCTTCATAATCAAAGGTTCTTCATCTTTGCTTTCCTTATGTCTTAATTGCCTCTTCTCATATTCTTCCAAAGTTTCCACTTCCCCAATATCAAACACCTCATGACTAGAGAAAACTGGATAAACAGGGATAAAGTTTTCAACATCATCTGTTTCAGACACCTTTTTCTTGTTGTTACTCTTAATCCTTTCCAATACAGCTTTGCTTGGTGGCCTCACTGCATTGTAGTTTATCCTTTTCTTCTCACAAATATCAAAAGATACATGCTCTTTCTTCATTCTTTCATTTTGTTTCTTCATTCTTGGTGTGACAGGTGCATACAATGGAAGTTTGTCAATTGATTCTGGTTTCTTCAATCTTCTACCCCTTTCAGCAGCCTTGATTTCTTCATTGGTGATCTGATCACTCAAATCACTTAAGTCATCTTCATTCAGATCATCAGAGTCAAAATCATCTTCAGAGACTTGTACTCCAATTGACTTATCTTCTTTCATTTCTTCTTTTACCATAAATTCTCCTTCATCACTCACCTCAACAGTCTTGTAAAGATTAATAAATTCTTCTTTGTCTTGAAAGACATCTCTGAATTATTGTAGATATGCATCTCTCTTCTCTTTGTCAACTTTAGGTATAAAGTTGTTGTTGAATGGTGGTGGAATTGCTTTGTATTTGTCTTCCTCTTTCACTTGATTCAGAACCCCACAATTTTTTCCTGTGGAAAGCAAGTTATTGAGGAATACATTTTCAACTTGAAACTTTGTGTTCTGAACCTTCACTTCTACAATCATCTTCTTTAACCCATCTATCTCAGTGGTGTATCTCTTTTGAGTTCTATAGCTGCTCATACAATCATCTCCTAAACTCTTAATTTTATCTTCATTAATCAACTCACTTGCCTCATATCCATTGATGATACTTTGTTTCCTAAAACACTCACTCTCCAGCTTGCCTACCTTTACATTTAATTCATTGATAATTTCATTTAAATCAACTGTAGGAGTAGAGTATACCTGAGATGAGGTTCCAGCTTCTTTCTTAATCAAAGCCATAAGTGCAACATTTGCCCTTTTGATGTCATCAGCAATGTCCTCTTCATGATTGCTCCAATCAAAATCATTCTCATGCTGTGTAGCCAAAGCTACATTCCCTTGATTTCTTGGTTGATTTTGATTGTTTCTGTTTTGGTTAGAAGGAGCAGTTTGAAGATTTTGGTTGTTATTTCTTTGAAAATTTTGAGTTTGAGGCACAGTTTGTTGATTGTTGACTGGAGGCTGTGGGTAATTGTTGAAGTTGGGATTATAGTTGTTGTTTGGATTGTAGTTGTTGAAATTGTTGTTTCTTTGCTGGTTTTGTTGGTACTCTTGCTGCTGATTTCTTGACTGGTTCTGAACTGGTTCATCTGAAAGTTTCTTGGCATGTTGCATTCTCTGGCAAAATGACCAGGTTGTTGGCAGTTATAGCAGATGGCTTTTGACTTATCAAAACCAATTCTTTCATTTGGCCCTGATAAAAGTGATCTACCAGTCATGTTGTATAACCTCTTCCTTCTAAGAGCCAACATGACAGTTTGCCATTTCAAATCCATGTCCTCCAAATCATCTGCATCTATTTGCTCCAAATCATCTTGACCAATGCTAGTATGAACCATATTCCTTGCAACAAAAGCATTATAAGATTCAATGAACATTGAGAACAATGCTTGATAATCAGATCCATGACTTCCATTTCCACCAATAAAAGGTGCAATGTCCATTTGCCATTGAGGCTGAATCACTGTCTTCTAAGAGTTGGACATTGAACCTTGATTGGTTTTATGGGTTGCTTGAACTACCACCAACAAAAGCTCTAGGTGTATCAACACCATGTTCAATTGGTTCCTCTATGATGGGAATCTGTTGTTGGTTTTTGGTTGACAAGTTTCCCATAGGCGCAATGAGAGCATTGGTCACCTGGAAACATGGCTTCTCTTCTCTGATCATTTCGTTCTCAATCATCTCAATTTCAGCAGCCTGAAGGAAACAAACTACATCATCCACCTTCAAATCATTAAAGTTGGGCTTTTGAAGAATGAACTTGCAGGCAGTGTACCATTCTTTTGGCATTGAATTGAGCAGCTTGGTATTCAGATCAAAATCAGTCATGACATAGTCAGTTGTTCTCAACTTATTAACAATTGCTAGAAATCTTTCTAGAATAGACTTCATCTCTCTCCATCTTTGAACTTGAACCTTTCCAATTGCTGCTTCAATCTTTGTTTCTTAATGTTTTTCAATTAAGTGTTCCCTTCATACATTTCAAGAACTGCATCATACATTGCCTTAGTAGTGGTATGATGAGCAACTTTGGTTAGTATTTCCCATGACAGTCCTAGCTTGATCATAGCTAAGGCTCTGTCATCCACTTTTCTCATTCTTTTTCGTACAGCTGCAGTTGCATTTGCACCTTTAGTGGTATTTTGAGGACCATTCTTAATTGAATTCCACATATCCACATTGTTATAGCAAAAAGATGCTTCAAATAATACCTTCCATTTCGTAAAGTTTTCCTGTCCATTAAGTCTAGGAATCTTGTTAGTAGTAACCTCTTGTTCTTCGTAACCAGACATTTTGAAAAGCGGAATCAGTTGATTAGTAAAAACAGATTTTGAAAATAATCAGATATGAGAACCGGATCTTCAAATGTGATGTATCTGGTTCGACTAGAGCAAGATTAAGTAACAAATGTGATAACTTTGAACAAATAAGTAAAATAAAACACCGGTAATATGCAGATCCGGACAGAAATGAAGAACAGAGTAGCTGACGCCACTCTCCAATGGACTAGTGCTTTGCTTACGTCATTGTTCTTCAACAGACTTCAATCAGCAACAGATTCTTTACCCAAATCAACAACAAACAAGCTCTGATACCACCTTTCGGTTCTGAAAATATACTCACTCACACTCACAATCAAAAGTCATAACTCACACATTAAATGTGTCGACAAGAGAGGTAATGACAGTTGTTATTTTGGGAAAGAAAACAGTTTGTTAAAGGCGGAATCAATAACAAACAGTGTAGTTGCTAAAAGGTTGATCAAAGGTAACTAACACACAAGATTCACTCAAAAGATTTCCTTTCATATAATATAGATCATACAAATGATAATCGGCTTAGGGTTCTTGAAGGGAAAGTTATATCCGTACAATTCTTATGACAGCCGTCACACTCAATAATATCTTTCCGTCTCTTTTGAGACGTGCCCTAAAATATTCCTTTTATAGGCCTGACACCTCCAGACAGCTGTCATTCCTTCTAGAAACCCTAAATAAATAATACATATTCAAAACTATACTAAGTGTAAAACAGGTCTTCCGAGTAGACTTTGGCATATGATGTCTTCACCGGGTAGGCCTTGTGCCTTTAGTATTCTTCGGGTAGACCTGATAACCTTGAAGTGTGCTTGGACAGTTCTCCGGGTAGTCTTTACTTAGAGAGTATTTTCCAAAGGAAAATACTCATCTAACAGACTTCAATATTCTTTAACACATCAAGCTTTGCCGGATATGACCTTACGAGCAACCTTGTTCTTCATTGGTCCCTTCAACTCCTTGCTAGAAATAGCTTATTAGCAAAGCAAAGTGTGCTTGGTAACACTGTAGCCTGCTAGTGTTGAACCCTGCCCGATGTTCCTTGAGATATTTCATTACTCATATCAAGCTTACTCGGACCACTATTATTAATGAATACCTTGCCCGATCTTCCAATCACTTGGCTTCATGAGCTTGGTTAGTCAAGAGCTTACCCGGAGGTAAACCTTACTCGGCTATGAAGAACAATCCTGCTAGATATAGTGAACCCTACTCGGGTATACACTAAAGAAGAATTCTAGAAGATAACCTTGCCCGATGGACAAAATACCTTGCTAGGGTAAGAAAACCTTACCCAGGAATCCAAGTGTGCTCGGATTCCATACTTAGAGAATTCAGAGGAGGTTGAGAAGATTCCAATCTTCCTTATACTTCTCTTAAGTCAATTCTTGACTCAACATGATTTAAATTCCCTTTTAATTTTAACATGATAACTGTTGCTTTAAGTCGTCCTGTGTGACGCAACAATTTACTTTACAGATTACGCTATCGCATTTGTTTAAGACTTGTATGTCTTTGTTTGCTTTTAAAAGACTTTAATAATGGTGTTTAATATAACTAATGACTTCGATCCTGTTAGTTCACACCCTCTGACGGTAAAACTCTGTTAGTGGCTTTTGAGGGTGTGACACTCAAGCCTGACCTAGAAATGACGCGCGAGTTGTATTGCGATTCCTCCGAAAACTCTTTGCTCGATTCGGTACTCCTAAGGCCCTAATAAGTGATCGGGGTACCCACTTTTGTAATGCTTAGATGGATTAGGTTCTGAAACATTATGGGGTCAACCATCGACTTTTTATGGCCTACCATCCCCAGACAAGCGGTCCAGTGGAAAACACTAATCGTGGCATTAAAAGGATCTTGAGAAAACAGTTGGGAACAGTCGCGGGGATTGGGCTGAAAAGTTGGATGATGCACTTGGTTAGTTTATGGAAAGGCGTGCCATCTTCCAGTAGAGTTATAACATCGTGCGTATTGGGCTTTAATAGCCGTAAATCTTGATTTATCAGCGGCGGGAGAGAGTCAGTTTCTTCAAATTCATGAGGTTAAGGAGCTATGGAATGAGCCGTATGAAAGAAGTTGGGGGTATAAGGAGCAGACGAAGGAACGCCGTGATAAACATATTAAGTGGTTAAAGAGTTTAAGTGTGGGGATAAGGTTATCTATATTATATATAAAGGAAGAGTGATGGGCACAAACGTCTTTTCATAATTGTGTGCGAAGGATAAAACCGACATTTTATAATAGGGCAAGAAAAGTAATTTGTCAATGGATCCATCAATTCCTAAAGCTCTTAGTACAACATCATGAAGCTTCAATTTTTAAGACATTACTCTTCAATCCTTTAGAAAACAAAAGGTTATGGTTTTCATGTGTTATTATTATAGATTATTATTATCATTATTATGGTGACTATCCACATTCTTAACTCCCATGTGTTATTATGTTTTTATTAACTTTGTTAGCCTATATATAGTGCATTCTTGTGCTTCTATTACATAAACATACATATATACATACCAATGAATAACAATCTCTCTTTTCTCCACTTATCATACCCTCAACCTCCCTTTTCTCCATTTATCATACCCTATATACACTATTTCTCAAGGTTCGAAGGATGTAATAAGGAAAAGTTGAGGCGATTTGGGCTAAGTAAAAAGATGATTGTGTAAAGTTCGGACTAAACTAAGCACACTTTTGGTAGTGTTGGAAATTTGTAAAAACATTTTTGGTAATGTTAGAAATTTGTAAAATCGATGGATAATACAATATGTATGAAAACAATCCATAAATGGTTTTTTTAAGAGACATTAGTGAGCTTGAGATTAATAAAGTCTATGGTTTAAATATGTTATTAAGTGATTATCCACATTCTTAACTCCTATGTTTCTATTAACTTTGTTAGCTTACATATAGTAGCTTGTTTTTTTTAACCAAAGTTGGTTACCTATGTATTATCCCAACAACCATATAGACACGAAAATGAAATACATACCGCCAAACAATTCAAGGCGTGCAAGTGCACAACCCTGTCATCGTCATCGACCGTCAACAATAAGGTGGGAGGATATTGACAAGAGCGATCATTAGATTACTCCCATGGTCTCCTAACATTATGCATTGGTGAGTACCTGATTAAACAATAACAATTAAAAACCTCCAAAATTTTAAGTTGTATTAAATATCGAGGATTGATGGTTTACATTGCTCACTTGATTAATCATCAAACCTTATCCTCCTTTATAGCTATATAAACATAGCATTAATGGCTTCGCCGCCTTACTTACCGCCGACGAGGCGTCTCAACTTACCAGTAAATCACCACCACCAACCACTTTGTACCTCATGTGAAGTAGTACCTAATTTGTCATCACTTGCAAGTTGACTGTTTCATACCATAGTAAATTACAAAAGATATATAGAAAGATACGTAGATTTGCTTTATTTGAAAGTCTACCATGTCTCTTTCTTATGAAACAAAAAAATTACCATGTGAATATTGGTTTCTCATTACTTACTCATATTCAGTATCCTTTTGATTTCCATGATTTGTTTTTCATTTTCAAAGGCTTTCCGGGTGAAATATTTTCACTTCACCAAGGTCCCACCCACTGCTCCAGTATTCCGGTAGTCCCCCCTATGTGAATTACCTATACTTAAATCATAATTAATGAAGAATATATCCATTTCACAACCATTCAACCCTATAGTAAGCACACCTTTACCCTCATTCTAAGAAATTATAACCACTATTAAACACATATTAACTACAATAACTAATCAATTTATATTCCCACATACATATTCAAAAAAAATGAAACCCACACTCCATTTACTCACAACTTAATATCTATATTGATACATGCATTCAATGACAGCTTCATATTCACCAACACCCCCTACATAGTCCCACTCCTCATAACCAAACTTCTCACTCTTGATGTCCATGCATGACCTACGACAAAAGTGTAAATAATTAAGGCAACATTTAGATGTGAGTTTAGAAAGAAGCTGCGTGAAAATTGGAAATCAAAAGGAACCATATCAGAATAAGAACTAAATGATTACAGTTATTTTCATACACAATTTAGGTTATTATTACGCATTATACGTCACTGAAAGTTGTTTATCCCAAAATGAACAAAACTAAAAGCAAACAAGTGATATACAAATCAAATAGCAAAAGCAAGAAAGATGAATTCATAAACCAACCAACTGCAAAGTTTGAAGACTTCCCATCCTGTACACAACTAAATTATACGGTCTGATTAATTTAGACCAAAATTCGTAACGATTAAATTCAATAACACCATGCAACAATCCAAATATATGAAACTACTGCTCTAAATTATTAAACTGAAATAATAAACTAACAAATATCATCCCTAACATCATGCATGTAAATATCACATCCTTGAACATAACCTACTATTTATCATTTGAAATTGTAATAATAAGATGCCCAAATGTTTAAACAAATATAGTTTAATGATTAACATATTTAATTGCATGTAATACTATTAGAAGTTTTAGAAGATAGGGAGTCTAAAGTGATTAATGACATTAAAGCTGTATAGTGCTATTTGATTATTGTTTCCACTGCTTAATTGATTCTACAACAATTAGATTCATTTTCGTCAAGCTATTAAAATCAAACCAGCACATTACTCATTACCGGCTTGGAGTGGGAGAAATGGAGTTGGTTCAATTTTATTAACTTTCCGTCGCAGACAGTTCTTGATGTAGTTTGTGTTTGTTGATGCAGTTTGTGTTTGTTTCTTTTTATTCCTTGTAACTTTGGACTCTTTAATAGTTCGATTTTGGTTTTTTTCCCCTTTAAAGTTGGCCTTTATTTGTTTACATATCTAGAATTTAGGGGTTTTATTACTCGAAAATTGGCTTCAAAGATTTTATCCAAAAAAAGGGTAAAAACTAACAATATTAGATGTTGTTAACCATATTACATCATAATATTTTTATACATTAACAAACAATCTATAAGTCAGTTTCAAGTTTCAAATTTTCAAGCTATTAAAATCAAACCAGCACATTACCGGCTTGGACAGTGAGAAATGGAGTCGGTTCAGCTTTATTAACTTTCTATTGCAGACAGTTGTTGATGTAGTTTGTGTTTGTTGCTGCAGTTTGGTTTGTTTCTTTTTATTTCTGGTAACTTTGGGCTCTTTAATAGTCCGATTTTAGTTTTTTTCCCTTTAAAGTTGGCTTTTATTTTTTTACATGTCTAGAGTTTAGGGGTTTTATTACTAAAAAATTGGCTTCAAATATTTTCTCAAAAAAAAAAAAGTAAAAAGTAACAACGAACAACCACGAGTTTCTGATCATATAGATCAAACAAAGGATATGCTACAAAAGGTGACATATTTTTAGTATTTAAATAAATGGATAATAAGATAATACATAATTCACAGTTATTTTCCATTTGCTCTTAATGGAGGGCTTACCGTTTTTAATTTTCAGCTTCCTATGTATTTAAGTTCATCCCTTAAAGTCATATTAAATAAAATAACTCATCATTTTATATTGATGAAATGAAACTCACACTCCATGAAGTCATCAATTAACACCTATTTATGCATGCATTGAACATCAACATTTCCTACACTATATAAGTTATTATTACCCTTACTTTCCTCCAACATCTATGAAACTCACACCATGAAGTCAGCAATTAACACCTATTTATGCATGCATTGAACTTCAACATTTCCTACACTATATAAGTTATCATTAACCTTACTTTCCTCCAACATCTATGTTCCTTTCTTGCACCACTACAGCCCATGAATATGGCCTGCTTACCTCTCGACATCACATACTAATACGCTTGGATGCCATCGAAGTTGTTAATTGTAGGTCTGTGTGCAGGCAATGGCGTGACATGATATCAACACCGGAGTTTCAGGCCGCTCACTACTCCCGTTCGCGTATTACAGCAAAGCAAAGAACTATTTTAATACATTATTTCAACTACTCAACTTATTCGATGAACTTAAAACACAACACTTATGGTCAAGAGACAATAATTTCATTCCCGTTCCAGAACGGCCTCACAGGTGCAGAAATACTAGCACACTTGGATGGGCTATTGGGTGTTTGCTTCAACGAAACCAGTGAGATGGTCCTCCTGTGGATTTGATATTTCCTTAATTTTGCACACATTAATCTTTCAATCTGCTCAGCTAAGATAATAGTTAAATAACATATAATAGATTGAAGTTTAGGGTGTTGATATTTATAACATAATTGGCAGACCCAATGTGACTTGAATTAGCATAAACCCATTAGGTGTACGACGCCTTTCACACGCCGGTTGAAAGATATCTCTACAACAATATGTCACATAAGTCAGGCTGGATTATGTAACAAATTGTTTTTTTGTTTGGTACAATTGCCTCATGCAATGTTTGCCGCTTTGTTGCTCAATTATTTTTTAGTTTTTGTTAAATTTTATATTTATATGAGTTGAGATAAATTAATATATAATATCAGACAACAATGAAAATAGCAAAGGGTCTTTCTTTGTTGCATCTAACTTCTTAAATAGCTTTTCAAACTCTAAGTGGCATTTTAAACTAAGATGTGTAATGTAAATATACATTTTAACCGTGCAAAGTAATTAATATAATTTGACTATACATTAGACTTAATATATAATTTATGGGTATGAATAGGAAAATGGTTGTTATCAAACCAAGTAACATTGAAATTCATAATGGAAATAAACCGTTTTATGTCACGCTTTGCTCAAAATAAAGAAGAGAGAATGACAAAAGTCAAGGTTTTCTGTTGCTTTTTAAGCTTTTGAAAACAATTTTCTTTGGTTTATCATTTGGTTGAAAAATATTGAACCAAAATATTAAATATGCTTAGTCATTTTGTTAAGTTATAGTTAACTGATTATTAATTCATGTAACTAAAAATATTTGGGTAAGACGTCCACGCGTCCAACAATGGTACATAATGTTATCAAGTTAATTCATGATCAAAGAAGTCAAGGATAATACTTAAGTTAGTTTTACTCTAAACAAAGTTTATGTTATTATTCAATTTAACGGTTCATCAATATTAATTTATATACTAAATTATATAAAAATATATATACTTATCCGGTTCTTGACTCTGGTTCGACTAATCCAATTGGTCCTACGGATATACCAACACAAATGTCATCGCCAACACCTTAATACGATCCCGCCGCAAGGCGCGGGCACTTATGCTAGTTCTATATAATTCCCGATTGAAGTTGTTTCCGGGTAAACTGAAATCCCGATGGGCTGATCCGTTCGTTCTGAAGGAGGCATTTCCTTATGGAGTGGTTGAGATAGAGGCTGATGATGGACATTCTTAGAAAGTGAATGGACATAGACTGAAACATTATGCTGGAGGTCCACTTGGAGATCGCGAGGAGGAGGCGATTTACCTTGATCCGCCTGGAGAGTAAAGGAGGAGAGCACACTCGGGACTTTGCCCGAGTAGTAGAGTTTGTATAAAACTTTAGTTGCATTATTTTCTTTTATTTTTATTTTTCTTCATTTTATTTTTCTTTGAGTATGTTTTATTTAGAGTCTGTTTGATGTCAGCTTTGGGTTGTTTTGAGTTTTATTTTGCAGGATAGGATTTTCTTGTTCATACTCAATCTCCATTCGGACGAGGATTTTTCTGAGCCTATCATATTGTAGAGGACACCCAGAAGCTGCGGGCGCGAATGAAATTCTATACGGTCGCCTTGGAGGGAGACGTTTGAAGATAACTGTATTATTACCAGGGGAGTCATTTCCACTTTATTGTTTTATTTGCTTTAAATTTTTATTCTGCTTTATTTTCTGTCTTTTTCTATTCCTACATTGGGGACAATGTAGATTTTAAGTGTGGGGATGGGAACGGACGTTTCCATTTGGTAGAAAAAAATGAACAAAAAACAAGTTTCAAAATTTTCAAAAAAAAAAGATAAAAATAAAATTAAAAAAGTTACAAAAAAACTAATAAAAAAACTCAAAAAAATATTTACAAGAGTTTTGAAATGTCTCTTGAAATTGTTTTTCTGCATTAAATAGGAGATGATATTATTACCGATGAATTTTGACAACACTCTTGAAAGTTTTTAGAAATTTTAAAAGAAAAAGAGTTTTTAATCAACGCATATAATGGGATGTGACTGAACGAGTAGACTCCGTAATTGATGTGTCAGTAGGCTCAACCCATTAAGAATGAAAGGACAGTATGATTGATGGCTTAATTGAACTTAAATTGCTTGCTTTTAGTGGGATATATGTTAGATTAAAAAAAATGGGATGACTTGTCGGGTCATACTCAAGCCTTATGTTTAGTTGGATCGCAAAAATTAAAATATTATAGAAATATAAATAGACTAATCATAATATGCTTGGGTAGGTTTAACGTTAGGGTATGCCTAAGTAGCCTGTGATATAAACATAAATATCATACTTCTAGTTTTTGTGGTTAACACCTCATAGGCGTATGGTTTTATAACCTTAAATCATGTATTATGGGATGCCTCAGGGTTCGGAGACCATGTATCTGTATGCAGTATATCATCTGGGTATTCATATCCCTAAGTGGATTTATGAATATTAAAAAGAGCTCAAAGAGCAAACCCGCAGTTTTTCTGCCAAGCATAACTCATTAAATTTGATCATATCGTACTTCAAATTACAAAATACACTACTGACTTGATCATCCACGTTGTTAGTCATACGGGGTCCCCTTGCTCGCGTCCTATTACCATTAAGAAATGGATCACAAGTGACACGCCATATGTAAGCCTACATATGAATTCGTGCATATTCACCTATGGTGATGGACTTTGGTGTATTGCTTGATAACGGCATGTCATGTAGTGGGGAACAGTTACTAGTTAGATACTTAATACATACCTTAATTGTAACATCCCGAAATTTCTAAAGTAATATTTAATATATTATTTTGTCGGGTGAAATAAATGAGTTAGTGGAACGATAATAATAATAGCAAAATATGAAGACTTAGTAGGATAGTTAGATGGGATTAGATAGGGACCAAGAGGAAATATGGGCCTTCGGTCCATGGGCTTAAGGGAGTATAATACCCCCTTAAACCCCAATCATTTCCATTCCATCCATTTATCCATCCTAATCTCTACACACCCCAAAACACACAACCCGAACCAAGATCCAAAGGCGAGGACCCGAGCTCGTTGGTGCTAGATCGTCGTGACGAACCAAAGCAACAAAACCAGCTCGTGTTCGTAGTTCGACTCATTTACGGTATGTTTATATCGAGAACTTGTTCGTTTAGGTTTGGATTAGTATAGAAATGATAGATCTGTGTTTGTATGGTAAAAACGAATCCAACAAAGCTAAACTTACTGAAAATAGTTACGATTTGATGGGTTAATCAATTGATAAAAGAACCCGTAACCTATATGCCTAAATCGCACCCTTTAAACATCGATGTTAGGTCGATTTGATGGTTGGGGTTTGTAGGCGCTGGTCAGACGATTCCGTGGATACCTAAATCGAGTTATTTGGTTAAGAAACGAAGATGATTAAGGACGAACAGTAGCTGCAGCCGACAACTTCGCCTGCAAGCTAAGTTCGCCTGATGAACTTCGCCTGCAAAGCTAAGTTCGCCTGATGACAACTTCGCCTAAAGCTAAGTTCGCCTAAGGTTTAACTTCGCCTAAAGCTAAGTTCGCCTAAGGTTTAACTTCGCCTAAAGCTAAGTTCGCCTAAGGTTTAACTTCGCCTAAAGCTAACTTCGCCCAGCCAGGGGCTCTGCCCCTTGGACCCTGCTAGGGGCTGCCGCCCCTAGACCCCGCTGCCAGGGGCGCTGCCCCCGGACCCCCATTCGTTGTGGGTCATATAAAGATAGAAATACAACATGAGTAGTAGTAGTTAATTGATACGTGTAAATATTATACAGTCAGCCGTGCACAACTGAAGAAAGGGATTACGATTAACGGTGAACGTAACCGTGTTCAGGTGAGTTTCTAGCCCTATTTCCTTGTTATGTTTTCGGGGCTGTGTGCATACTCGATGTGAAGTGTGAATACACTTACCTTAAGTGGTAAGTGTATGCTATAGATGTTATACGAGGTAGCTATTATATAATACTTGTTGGTGCGTGAACGATCTTCGGATATTGCACGCATCGCCAAGGATAGTGATTGCCAAGTGGTTATTAGTGTGTATGAATGCTATGATGTGACTTGCTTATTATGTAAATGATATGAAGCATGTTGTAGACAAGTAGAGGTAGAGCGTGTTAGAAGTGGCAAGAGTGTAGTAAGAGTGTTAATGGCACGACGATAGTACGTGGTAGGGTAAGCCTATATGTGACTACGTTATTAAAGCGCAAAGTGGCAAAGTGGCATAACGTTATACGTTATTAAAGTGGCAAAGTGGCATAACGTTATACGTTATTAAAGTGGCAAAGTGGCAAGGTGGTAGGTGTAAATAAGAGGATAAGTGGTAAGGTAAGCAGGTTAGATAGTGGACTACGTGTCTGCAGATACGTATATGATGCATGTAGTGGTTGTATGATAAGTTGCTTGATTAACTAGAACTCACTCAGCGTAGCTGACTTTTAGTTTGCACGCAGGTGATCAGACCAAAGAACTAGCATGAGGATGGCACATGGCATGGATTGAACGGCTGGCATCTTAGGATGGAAGAAAAGATGTTTTAAATATAATGATTTGTTTTATAGTATCAGTGAATGTTTTGTAACGAATGCTTCAAGTAAACGTTTCCGCGAAAGTTTTAATCAACTCTGATTGCAAGAACTGTGTTTATGAGTAAATCTGACGCTAAAGTAGGGCTACCGGTTTGGGGCCTTACAATAATCATATCTAATGGCTGCTAGGTAGACCTTAATGATTAAGCTTAGGGGGATAAACAATATCCTTGATCTTCTTTAGCTATTCTTAAAAATGGTATAGCATGTTTTGATCAACTAGATATAAGGTTTAAGTTAAGTTTGGGTGGCTCGGTTCCGGTAAAACCATATAAAATTGTTTCAGTTGTGGGTCCCGCTAGATCATATAAATTAATAAACTCGTCGCATCTTACTTGTCTCGATAAGTATTAAAGGGCATGGGTTTAGGTGCACAACAATAATGGCAATCAAACGGATTTATCTTATTAGGCGAATTCCGACAAGTGAACAATTATTTAAAATGGATAAGTATATCGGCAATCGTGATTAATGTGTTTGATAATTTTTTTTGAAAAAAATACAATATATATATACATATATATATATATATATTAAATAAATTCAAGAGGTGTGGGTTTATATTGTTTATCTCGGTTATGATCCTGTACAGACTACTTTTTCAGGGACGAAAAAAGTTTAAGTTTGGGGATATTTGATGTGCTCTGATATATACATAAATTATATGAATACTCCCTATAGTTTTAATACCCTTTGAGCTAGTTTTTATTATATAATTCATCTAATTGGTTCATATCTAGATTTTATTAGTTTCGTGAGACAGCGAGTTTAAAACTAAATAAGTGAATCTGTGAATGCATTGTAGGTGTCGAAGTCTTGGACTTCAAATTTTACAAGACATATGAGATGGTCCCACAAGAAAATCAAAATAAACAAATTAACAATGGCCATGAATTAATTAAGAAAACTCACGTGGGCTTAATGTTTTATTAGGGATAAAATAAAAACCCTATGATGATTATCATTATTATAAAGAGAATAAAAATAATAATAATAATTTGTTTGTAGCGGCAGAAGATCGAGAAGGTGGGAAAAAAAAGAAAGAAAACCCTACACATGATTAATTTGGTGTTGCCGTTGTGGATAAGTAATTTTGGAGTACACGTGAAGTTAGAATCAAAAAATTACTTTGGTGTGGCTGCTGTGGAGATCTGGAAACACGAAAAATTCAAGAAAATCAAAAAGTGTCTCTACTCTTGTTCCTTGGTGGTGGGTACTTGGTCACGTGATGTTAAAAAATATACAAAAAGGCATAACATAATTGAATCTAGTTTATTATTTTAATATTTATTACACTTGTGTTTAATAGTTTTTGATGTTTTAATATTTTAATCTAGTTTAATATTTTTAGACGCATGATTAGGTTGTCTACTTTGTCTTTTTAACTTGTTTACGGTTTATGGTCGAAATAATCGTAGGAATTATTATTGAGAGCTTATTATATTTTATTATTCTATCTTTAGAGAGGCCGGGAGGCAATTTAGTGTTGTGTCATCTTTGTCTTTTGCGGATTTGGGTAATAATTGCACGGGAGTGAGTTATCCTAGGTCACTTAGATTATTGTGATACAAGTCACGTTCAAATTAATTATTAATACCCCCTTATATTAATATATATATATATATATATATATATATATTGAATTTAAAGAGACCGGGAGGTGATTTGAGTTTTGGGGTACCATAGTATTATTAGGTAAAGTGAGAGCGGTAGGTGATCCAAACCTTTAACAATTGAGCTTCGTATGTCATTAGAGTTATAGGGTGTCGTTGGTTAGTCCGGGAGACGATCTAGCGTACTTTCGTGGTTTGTAGTGTCATATTTTTTATATATTTTTTTTCAACCAAGTCAAGTTCGTTAACTATTAATTTAACTAGTAGGATTACATTACCTAGGTAGTTGTTTTCGCATATTAGTAAAACCCGATTTTTTTTTAAAGTTTTATTTTTAGTTAATTTTTAATTAGTTAAGTATTATTAGTTTAAGTAATATAAAAAAATATAAAAATCAAAAGAGAGTCTAGGTTAGTAATCATTAGTTTTAATAATTAGAGTTTACCCGCAGTGTCCTAGGTTCGATATCCGTTCTTACTTGCTAGTTACATTACGACCGGTACACTTTTCGATCGTGTGTGGTTTTTTAGGTGAATTCGGTAAAACTTGGTTTTTAAAATTATATACGTTTTTCACACATCACTCACAAGGTAGAGATGAATCAGTTTTTAATTATTTATATATTTCAAACAATATTTAAACAAGATTTATAAATTAAACACTAGGGTATTTATTATTTGAGAATCTTTCCAAATAAATTAAATATTTTATTATTATAAATAAAGGTTTATAAGTAAACTAATGTTTCAAAAAGATATATTAATGTAACATCCCGTTTTCTCGTTTCGGTTAATAAAATAATATATGAGTTATTATGAGCTGGGCTAGTGTTGGGTTAAATAAAAATGGGTAATGGGTTTGGATTAATAAGGGAAGATGAATGATCATGGGCTTAAGCCCATGACCCATGATATAAGTACCTTAATTATCCACCAAATCCATTCATTTCACCAATTTCATACACCATCCAAAACACACACTTAATCTCTCTCTCATATTTCTCTTCTCTCTAGCCTAAATAACCAAGAAAACCGAGCATCGATCCGAGGTAATAATGTTATGATATCTTATGGATCCAAACCCGCTAGATCTAGTCGCGAAACGACGAGTCGACACCCTAAACCGTTAAAGTCACGAGATCCGGATGGAATCCGGTCAAAAGTCGAGCTTAGGGGTCACCCTAGCTCAGATCTGGATCGAACGAGACGAAAAATGGTGAAAAATGGTGCAAAATACGTTTTTCCGACCACCGCCCGGTTTTCCGGCACGGCGGCGCCGGAAAGACAGTGCCGGAAAGGCAGATCGGATTTTAAGGATGTCATAGAATGTTTCTGACATTCTCTGACCAAACCCTAATTCTTAACGAATTAACATCAGTTCGTTATGCCCATTCGTTAAAGAAATATAACGAATTAGCAGCAGTTCGTTATGTCCTTCGCTACAGAGAGATAACGAATGAACCCTCATTCATGAGAAGGTTCATTCGTTATAGAGGGTCATTCGTTATAAGGGCCAGTTCGTTATAAAGACCAGTTCGTTATAAGGACCAATTCGTTATGAGGGTCAATTCGTTATAAGTTAAGGAGTAACGAATGAACCTCATCCGTTAACGAACTGGATAAAAAATTAAGTTTGAAAGAATGGCAGAAAGTTTCCTATACTTAGAAAAGATTGGATTAATTACAAAGAATCCCTCGACCCCAGCCAGGGCTCTGCCCCTTGGACCCTGCTAGGGGCTGCCACCCCTAGACCCCGCTGCCAGGGGTGCTGCCTCCGGACCCCGTTCGTTGAGGGTTATAATTACACTAGAAACGCAACATGGGTAGTGATAGTTAATTGATACATGTAATTGTTATAGAGTTAGTCACGCATATCTAAAGAAAGGAATAAAGGTAAACGGCGAACGTAACCGCATTCAGGTGAGTTTCTAGCCCCATCCCTTGTTATATTTTTGGGGTTGTGTGCATACTCGATGTGATTAGTTAATACACTAACCTTAAGTGGTAAGTGTACGTCTTATATGATTTATGTATGAATGCTTGACGATACATGAACGATCTTCGGATATTGCATGTACCGTCAAAGGATAGTTTAAATATATGATATATATATATATGATGTGTTGTAAAACACACTTACTTTCCGTACCTTTTTATCACGTTCTAAGTGCTTAATTATATAATAACGGATGATTTTTACTCGTTTTAACATGATCTTAAAAAGCTTAATGCTTAGTGTATGTTATGAGTTTTACAAGAGAAAAAGTATGGGTTTTGGAAGAGAAAAGAGGCCTTTTTGATCTATTTTGAAGACTAAAACTCAAGGCCCGACCCAAGCTCACAAGATCAAAGCCTTACATGATATTATATAAGATTATTAACAAAAAAAACAAACCCTAACCAGCCAAAAATCCCGAAATCAGCAGCCCCCAACCTGCCAATCGCAATTCAGAAGACACAAAGGAAGAAAAAAGAAGAGTTTTGAGCTTGTGGCGGCTAGGGGAAGAAGAATAACATCAATGGAGACTTGGTACACAGCTAGGGTTGATCTTCATCAATAATCTCAGCCCTAATCTTAAGTATAACTCTTATAAACTTTGTGTTCTTGTTCAAGGTTCATACTTGTTGATTTTGATCTTTAAACTTGATTTCTTTTGCAATTGAATTGATGATTGGATTGTGTATGATCTTGATATATTGTTGAATGATTAATATGATGTTTATGATGATTAACATGGTGTTTATTAAGAGTTATAGCCGATGTCCAAAAATAATGTTAGGCTAAACTTGTTAGTTATACCTTGGTTTGATGAATATTGTTAGGTTTTAGTAAGTAATATGGATTGTTTGATCATCATGACTTGATTTGTTAATGAAAGTTTGGTTTAATATTGAATTAGTTTGTGTTTAGTGGCTGTAAATTTATTAATTATACTCATAAACCCCTTGCTTTGATTGAGTGAATTAGTTTTGATTGATTGTTGCTTGTTTGACTCTTTACTTTGTGTTTAGAGATTGTTTGCGGGGTGTACAACCATAGGGTTTAGTTGGGTGTGTTAATTGATTGAATTCAGCGGGTAGGCACCTTCTTAGAGACCGAGAGGTGATAGCAAGTAAGGTCGTCTCATATCTTGTACTTGTTAGGATTAGGATCGCGCGAGAGCGGGTTCGGTTCTTGCCAGGTTTGGGTTTGTGAGCGATTAGTTGATCTAGTTTAAGTTAAACCAAATGGTTCCTCTATCCTTGGTTGCATAGTATTCGTTTCCATTAGGGTCGTGTGTCGGTGAGACCGAGAGGAGAGTCGACATTAGAACACTTTAGCAATTTGTTTCCCGGTTTGTTC
Organism: Bidens hawaiensis; assembly: GCF_021521415.1. Lineage (NCBI taxonomy): Eukaryota > Viridiplantae > Streptophyta > Magnoliopsida > Asterales > Asteraceae > Bidens > Bidens hawaiensis. The sequence goes on along the minus strand of NW_027491989.1, from coordinate 56,141 downwards.
TTAAAATCAACTAAGTGTAAGTTAGGGGTTGTTAGTGAGACCGAGAGGTGATGTAGCTTTCTTGAGCGAACCTTAGTTGTGTCATCCTTAGATACCGATGTCATGAGATTATTCATACCATGAAATTATTAGACCTTCAATAGGATTCTTACCTAGGTAGACGTTTTTTCCAATTACTGTTAAGTCTCAGAGTTTCGCTAAGTCTTGTTAAGTTAAGTCTTTTAATTTAGTTAAAGTAAGTTAGGTCAAGTAGTTTAATAATTAAAAATCAATTTAAAATATGTTATTCATTGGAAGGTCTTTTCTAGGGTTAGTGATCATAGACGTTTTCACGTGTCCTCGTGTTCGATACTCGGACTTCCTTAGTTCTATAGTACTTACGATTGGTACACTTGCCGGTTGTGTGTAGTTTATTTAGGAAAATCCGCTTTATAAATTTATAACTTAGTTGTGAGTTCGGTAGAAAGAAACACCCTTTAGACACACATCAATATATATATATGATGTATAAATGATGTATGAACGTATGGAAGTCATAGTTATGAATGTATAGAAAGGTGTGGAAGGTATAGTTAGAAAAGGGAACCGACCCTAATAATGTCGGCAAATGTAGGGAACCGACCTAATAATGTCAGCAAATGTAGGGAACCGAACCTAATAATGTCTCCAAATATAGGGAACCTACCCTAACAATGTTGGCGAATGTAGGGAACCGACACTAATAATAGGGGCGAATGTAGGGAACCGACCCTAATAATATCGGCGAAGGTTATAGGGCGGAATGCTCTTTTAAATGTATATGTGTGAATGAAAGTATGTGTGTAAGTATGAAAGAAAGAATGAAAGTGCATATGTAAGTAAATATGAAGGTATCTACCATCGGGTGCATATGTGTGAATGAATTTCATGTCGTCTGATTAACTAGAACTTACTCAGCATAGCTGACTTTTAGTATGCACGTAGGTTAATCGACTGAGACAGCTAGCTTGAGAGAGACACTTTGCAGGATTGGAAGAGACTGGCATCTGATTTGTTATGATGTTTGATATTATATGTTATGTTATGTTTTTAAAAGACAAGTTATGGATGTTTGTAATGAATGGTTGACTATTATTATTATTCCACGAAAGTTTTAATTAACTTTGATACTGAGAACTGTGTTTATGAGTAAATCCAACGTCCAATGTAGGGAACCGGTAACGGGGCCTTACAATTAATATTTTATTTTTAAACAAAAGACTTCTGCTAAATAACCGCAACTCTGATATATTTACAAAACAAGTACCAACTATTGGTCACACGTTTAGGCCCTAAGTCGGGGTGGGACAAGTTTAGATGAGCCTTTGTTTCCTTGTTCCTTTGAAAGTAGTTCGACTAAAAGGAAGTCTAAAGGTGTTGGAAAAAAATGTTCAACCAAGAGCAAAACATCATCTTTTGAGAACAAGCTAGATGTTGTATTGGATACCTTATCAACAAAAAGCACACAAACTTTTCCACAAAAGGAACCCTTCTCAACAATTGTAGACTGCATGAAATTTTTATTTTTTAAATAATTGTTTGAACAACTAACAACTATTTCTTTTATTTGTAGATAAATATTACGTTGTTGATGTCGGATACCCAAATACTAAAGGGTATCTTGCTCCATACCAAGGTATGAACGTTCATGATCATATACCGGATTTTCACAGTGGACAGACTAGCACTATGCGTGCTTCTCACGGACCAAAAGAGACATTTAATTATCACCACTCATCATTGCGAAATATGATTGAACGGAAATTTGGAGTGTGGAAAGCTAGGTGGGCGTTATTAATAGACATGCATGTAAATTACGCATACGAGCACCAAGTGAGAATTGTATCGATGGCGATTCATAAATTTATTAGAAAGGTCGGTGGGTTTGATGAAGCATTTAACACGGCACAACAAGAATCTTGCAATCCCACACAAGGTAGTACTCGTGATTATGTTAATGAAGACGTTCTGACTACAAATTGTATGGATGATGATGTTATGCATATGGCAGCGAGAAGAGATACTATTGCGCAAGAAATAATTGAATCTCGAATAAGAATGTAGTATGCATTATTTTGTTTTATTGTGCATTTTGGTGTTTTTTAACAATCCGAACGCAATATTATTATGGTCTAATCGAGAAATTATAAGTATGTAAACGAATTTATGTTATATATTTTTTCAAACAAGTCCTTTTGGACTTTTCTTATAAGTTAAACCAAACACTTTTCTTACGAACTTATTTTCAAAAAGTCATATGTTATAAGGCTTTTTTACAAAAAGTCATTTGTACTTATGTAAGGCCCCGAACCCGATAGCCCTACTTTAAAGTCGGATTTACTCATAAACGCAGTTCCTACAAATCAGAGTTAATTAAAACATTTCTCGAAACATAAACATCAATCAATCGTTACAAAACATTTGATATTTTCTTTAAATCCATAAGAGCATTCTCATCCCATCCCCTATAATTATGTGTGGGGAGTTTGCAAATTATTGGGTGATGTTGTGAGTGATTGTGAGTGTAAATTATAGGGTGGAGAGAGAAATATAGTGATTTTTTGTAAATTTGGGGAACATTGTTTGCCCCTATTAATTTTTTAATACTTTTTGGATTGGTTGTGAGTAGAGGAGAGAAAAACTGTAATGATAAAGGTATAAAAAATATTATTTAGTTGAACAGGAGAGAGATAGGGATGGGGAAAACTGTAATGTAGTGTTTTTTAGTGTAATTATAGAGATAGGGATGGGGAATGGGATGAGAATGCTCTAACATGAACATCATATTTAAAGCATAATTTCTTCCATCTTCAGATGCTAGCCGTTCAATTCATGTCATGTGCCCTCCCCATGCTAGCTCATTAAACATATTCACCTGCGTGCATACTAAAAGTCAGCTACGCTGAGTGAGTTCTAGTTAATCAGGCGACATATAATACATACACAAATCATACGTACACATACATATCCAAGATACATATCCATTGTTAACCAGTTACCCCACTATCATACATGCACTCATACATACATACATACATACATACATACATACATACTGTGTTAGCGCACGGTTTTGCGTCTCGAGTCTTTGTATTTATCTTTAACGTATTTGACGTTTTGTTTAATGTAATAAAATATTATTGTTTAAGTTAGTTCGTTAGATGTAAGGTCTAGTTCGCTAAGGATGTTTAGCAAACTAGAATTAAGTTAAGATCTCCCTGATTTGTTAAGGATGTTTAACGAATCAGGAGATGATTCGTTAGTTTATTTATATGTTTATGAATGTAACGAAGTAGTGTCTAGTTCTCAATAAATTGAAAAACGGTGATACCGAATTTCGATGCTTAGGGAGGATTACCATAATCTGAAAACTTTGAGATGGTAAGAATTAAATACACTCAAACCAGCACACACCATATGTCCATCTTTTTACGAGCTTAAAAATAGTTATATATTTTAGGGTGATATAAAAAAATGAAAAAAAAGTAAAAAAAAAAAAAAGAAGTATGTTTTGAAAGTTTGTTATGAAAGTTATGTATTGTATTATCAAAAGTAGTTCAAGAAAAGCAAAATGCTTATGAAAAAAGTTTTGTATTGTAAAATGCCAAATGAGCATTCTTTAAAGTTAGTAAAAGAGGCCAAAGATGCACATACTAGACGGGACTTAGAGTTTACGTGTTACCTTGGGGATGGTGACTCTGAGGATACACTATTGGGGCTCGAAGGTTCTTCGTCAATAAATATCAAATTAGGATTTATAGGACAAAGTCCAATAATATTTATGAATAGCTCGTACAACCTCCACATGACCATTCATCCATCAAATTTCACCGAGTGCATCTAATTAGTACCATCAACGAGTCCTTGGCTTATTGTGATTTGTCAAACCAATTTTCTTTGAATCTAGTTTTTCTAGCTCTCTTAGTCTGAGATGGGGTAGGTGTAGCCGTGTTTTTTTGACTTAAAGCGCTTAATGCAATTGGGTCTTGATAGGCTGGTGGCTAGGTTTAAGTGGACAACAATATTGGCAATCGCGGTTTTTGCGTTTATCTGTGCTTAAAAGATAACCTATATGTTTTGAAAACTAGTCTTGAATTCTGATTCCATTGCAATATATATATATTTTTCGGGGACGAAAAAGGTTTAAGTGTGGGGATATTTGATATGGTTTAAAATATACATGTTATTATATAAATATTCCCTACAATTTCAAGTATTTTGAGCCGGTTTTTTATTGAATATATTTTCATTTGGTTCATAATTGGATTTTAAAGGTTAAATTTTTAAATAAGCTAAATTAAAGTATTTATGCTAATCTGAGACCACCATGGCATCAAACTAATAATTGGTGGAATAAATGGCCACATATTTTGTTGAGTTTCATGTTCACATGCCTATTAAAAGATAAAATTCCACGTTAACCATGCTCCAGTTACTTATGAGTTTTATTTCTTTACAAACTACAGGGGAGCTCGTTGAAACATTTTAAATGGGCTGATGATAGAGTGGCCCGCAAAATCAAGGAAGGTTGGGCTTATTTTTGGTCACATGAACTTTCAAAATAAAGAGGAAAACCGATTCGGGCCAAGAGATTAATGGTGAAAGCCCGTTGCTGTAAAGCTATTACTTGGATACAAAGATAAAAAAAAACCCTAAAAAAGATACTAAGAAATATATATAAAGAGACGAGACAGAAGAGAGATCAATATATTATTTTTCGTCTTGTTGTGGCTGTGGGTAAAAAGTCAAACGAAGCAAACAATTTATAGGTTTTGGTCTTTTGGGAGTAGAAGGCAGCACTAGAATAGATATATAATATTATTTTAGGTTTGGTTTTGGTCGAAAGGTGTGGTGCACAAAACTGGGAACCAAAAAGTCAATAACAAGAATAATAATTCGAGAGGAGGTGGGGTTTTTGCGGCTACTGTGCATGAGTCAGGGAACAATTCACAGGTCAAACGAAGCAAAGTGATTGGCTGGTCAACACAAAAATCCACCACGACAAATAATTTTAAGCATATCGGCAAGTATTATTTTTTCATTAATAATTTTGCCATGAACTCTTTTATTGTTTTTGGTTCGTATTTGATTATGAGTAGCTAAACATTTATACTACCTAGGTTTTGGTTGAACACTATGTTATATTAATAGTTTGACGAACTACTATTGACGTTGGTTGATTTAATATTGTGGTAAAATTTTTAATTGGTTTGTTCATGATATGGTTGAGTAATTGAATCTAGTTTATCACTTTAATATTTATTCCACTTGTGTTTAGTACTTTTTTTTTAGATTGTTAGGCGCTTGATTAGGTTGTCTACTTTGTGTTTTCAACTTGTTTGCGATTTATGGTCAAAAAAATCGTAGGAATAATTAATAAAAGTTTATTAGATTTTATTGTTCTGTCACTAGAGAGGCCGGGAGACAATTTAGTGTTGTGTCATCTTTGTCTTTTGCGGGTTTGGGTAATAATTGCACGGGAGTGGGTTAGTCTAGGTCCCTTAGATTATTGTGATACAAGTTTTGCTCAAGTTAATTAAACATACCCCCTTTATATTAATATATATTGTATCCGAAGAGGCCGGGAGGTGATTTGGGTTATGGGGTACCATAGTATTATTAGGCAAGGTGAGACCGGGAGGTGTACCAAACCTTTAACAATTAAGCTTCACATGTCATTAGAATTCTAGGGTGTCGTTGGTGAGGCCGGGAGGCGATCTAGCGTATTTTAGTGGTTTTTAGTGTCATATTTTTAAGATATTGTTTTTCAACCAAGTCAAGTTCGTTAGCTATTAAGTTTAACTAGTAGGATTCCATTACCTAGGTAGTCGTTTCTCATATCTGTTTTAAAACCCAATTTTTATAAAGTTTTATTTTTAGTTTAATTATAATTAGTTAAGTTTTATTAGTTTAATTAATATAAAAAAAATTCTAAAAAATCAAAAGAAATTCTAGGTTAATAATCTTTTAGGTTAAATAATTAGAGTTTACCCATAGTGTCCTAGGTTCGATATCCGTTCTTACTTGCTAACTAAATTGCGACCGGTACACTTGCCAATTGTGTGTTTTTTTAGGTAAATTCGGTAAAACTTGGTTTTTAATATTATATACGTTTTTCACACATCAAGTTTTTGGCGCTGTTGCCGGGGACACTGACAAATTCTTTGTTTAAACCGACTTGATTATCTGATCTGTTTAATTGTTTATTTTCTTTTTAGTTGTTATTTTTTTTTCTTTAGGTGCTTTAACTTGTTGTTTTTTACTTTAGTTTTAGATAATTTAAAAAAAAAAAATTCTAAATTATTTTTTTATTTTAGTTTATGCATAATACCCGTTCTCAAGGCCCACCTTTATTCAATGCATAAAAAGAGCCCGAGAGAGAGTTTCAAGAGCGACTTAAGGAGACTACAGATAGCGAGAGCGATTCACCCGACATCCATGTTAGCGTCTCTACTCCTAGAATAGATATGGGCGACGTCGTTCCACCGCCAAGACAAACTGTTCATGCTAGAGCCAGCGATGGTATCATGGGGGCCCGATCTGCAATTGTCCGACCTGCTGCGACTAATAATCAAAACTGGTAAATTTCCTCTCACATCATGAATTGCATCACAAATTCTGCTCAGTTCCACGGCTTGGATGACGAAGATGCTCCGGGACACCTGTCTCGATCCGTGCGGATCTGCGAAACTTTTAATATTAATAATATCACATCCGACGTCATTCATCTTAAGTTATTCCCGTTCTCACTTTCTGGTCGTGCTGCTACATGGTTTGACTCTCTTCCAAACGCCTCAATCGCCACATGGGCCGACTTGCAATCCAAGTTCCTTAGGAAGTATTTCCCTCCATCAAAGGCCGGGCGTCTACGCGAGCAAATACGTTCTTTTCATATGGACCCCGATGAGTCCTATTATTCTGCGTGGGAGAGTTTCCAAACTCTTGTAAGTCGTTGTCCTCAGCATGGCCTAAACGATTGGGCTGTGGTTGAAAAATTCTATAACGGTCTTACTCCCGAAACCCAACAGCGGTTCAATACCGCTGCCGGAGGAAACATGTTCGATAAACTCACCATAGAGGAGGCTAAAGAAATGTTCGAGAGCATTGAATTAGAGGACCAACATACACCGAGTAGAAGGTCCGTCTCAGCTTCCAAGGCCGCAGCCATCTCAGCATCACGTGGAGTGCATCATGTTGATCAGAATACGAGTGTGTCGGCAGATGTGGAGGCACTCAAGAGGGAGATGAAAGAGCTTAAGTTGCAAGCTCGTAGGTGCGAGATATGTCGTGGAAATCACGAGACAGCCGATTTTCCCGTTGATTCTCAGGAGGAGGTAGATTTTCTTGCTAATCAAAACCGTTCTTTCAATTCTGGGTGGCGAAACAATAATTCTAATTCTAATTGGCGGGCAGGTAACACCGGTTATCAGCAACGCCAGAATCTGTTCCAAGAACCCGCCCCCGAACCTGCTCCTGTACCAAATAGTACTTCCAAGATCAAGGAGATGTTGGCTAGTCAATCTCAATTGCTAAATCAGCTCTTACAAAATGATGCCAACACCAAATCCACTCTTATGCAGTATGAGACGTTCATGAAGGGACAACAGGTCGCATTTCAGAATCTCAAGGCCAAGTTTGGTGAGTTGTCCGCAAAGATTGATCAATGACCCACGGGGAGTCTTCCAAGTAACACCGTTCCTAATCCTGGCCGCACCTATTATAAACCATTTCAAAATGCTCAGGCCAAGACAGTGACCAACCGAAGTGGGAGAGGTGTAGTTAGAGATACACCAAGTGAGGGTAGGAAGTTGACGAGGAGTTGGAAATGGAGACACCGCCTGACAAGGTGAACCAGAGGCGAGGCCCAGCAAGTACCTCACGGTTAGGCGGTGCGTTAGTTGAGAAGGAGAAGCAGGTTGAGCAGGAACCGGTGCGCGTCTATAAGCCAAAACCGCCATATCCCGGTCGTCAAGTGAAGAAGAATGATTCGGAGCAGTACTCTAGGTTTCTCTACATGCTTAAGAAGCTCCATGTGAACATTCCGTTTATTGAAGCACTTGCGAACATGCCAAAACACGTCAAGTTTCTTAAAGACTTGCTCACTAATAAGAAGAAAACTTGAGGAGCTTTCAACTGTTACTCTTAGTGAGGAGTGTTCTGCCGCCGTACAGAACAAGCTTCCTAGGAAGATGACAGATCCTAGCAGCTTTACCATTCCTTGCTTGATTGGTAATCTTCATGTTAGCAATGCTTTGGCCGACCTCGGTGCAAGCATTAATCTCATGCCCTATTCTGTGTTTGCCAAACTTAACGTGGCAGAGCTGCTTCCCACCCGAATGAGTATCCAGCTGGCAGACCGATCTGTTAAGTTCCCAAGGGGCATTGTGGAGAACATGTTGGTGCAGGTGGACAAATTCATCTTTCCGGTCGACTTTGTCATTCTCGATATGGATGAGGACTCGAACGTTTCGCTCATCCTCGGTTGTCCTTTCTTAGCCACCGCACGCTCTCTCATCGATGTTGCCGATGGCAAATTGACTCTTCGAGTTAATGATGACACGGTCACATTCGACGTGCAGAAATCCATGAGGCATACTCAGCAGCATGACGACACTCTCTACTTCATCGACACTTTCATGATGCATGTAGGCGACTATATTATGAAGGTCTGCCAGAGAGACACGTCCGACACCCAGATCATCGATGTGGAGAATCAGTCATTCGAGATGATAGAATTTGATCTTGAGTTGCAGGAGTAGGAGGAGCAGCAATTACTTGAGATAGAAGGACACGAGCCAATCATGAGTTCCCAAATATTTTCTAATGTCCTTGCGGTTGAAGAGCGAGAGTCTCCGATCGAAAAACCATCTGTTGAGAACCCCCCATCTTTAGAGCTAAAAGATTTGCCATCTCACCTCGAGTATGTGTTTTTAGGGGAGGGGTCTCAACTTCTCGTCATCATCTCTTCGAGTTTGGAGACGGAGGAGAAGGAGAAGTTGATGGTTGTTCTGAAATCTCATAAGCATGCCATTGCATGGAAGCTTATGGATATAAAAGGTATAAACCCGTCATTCTGCACACACAAAATCTTTATGGAAGACGACTTTAAACCTGTGGTTCAGCCACAAAGGAGGCTTAACCCGAACACGCAGGAGGTTGTTAAGAAGGAGGTTATTAAGTTGCTCGATGCTGGTTTGATTTTTCCGATCTCCGACTCCGCGTGGGTTAGCCCAGTCCAGGTGGTCCCTAAAAAGGGCGGTATGACAGTTATCACGAATGAAAAGAATGAGCTCATACCGACATGGACTGTAACAGGGTGGCGAGTTTGCATCGACTACCGCAGACTTAACGAGGCCACACGAAAGGACCACTTCCCGCTTCCATTCATCGATCAGATGCTTGAGCGTTTGTCAGGACAACAGTTCTACTGTTTTCTTGATGGCTTTTCTGGTAATTTCCAGATCCCCATCGCCTCGGGTGATCAGGAGAAGACCACATTTACATGTCCTTTTGGCACATTCGCGTACCGACACATGCCATTCGGATTATGTAATTCTCCAGCAACATTTCAGCGGTGCATGGTTGCAATTTTTCATGAGTTAATCGAGGATTCAATGGAAGTCTTTATGGATGATTTTTCTGTCTTTGGGAATTCCTTCGATGATTGTCTACGTAACTTAGATCGAGTGTTCGCTAGGTGTGACGAGACGAACCTTATGCTTAATTGGGAGAAATGTCATTTTATGGTTCGTGAGGGTATTGTTTTAGGTCATAAAATTTCTAGTGCGGGGATTGAGGTAGACAGAGCTAAGGTAGACACCATTTCCAAACTTCCACCACCCACTTCCGTGAAGTCTATTCGTAGTTTTTTAGGTCATGCGGGATTCTACCGCCGATTTATTAAAGATTTCTCGAAAATCTCCCGTCCGATGACCCCGCTTCTAGAGAAAGGTAGGCCGTTCGATTTTAGTGAGGAGTGTTTGAGGGCCTTTGAGTTGATTAAGGAGAGGTTAGTGAGTGCTCCTATTCTTGTTGCTCCCATTGGAATCTTCCGTTTGAGATCATGTGTGATGCGAGCGATTTTACTGTCGGAGCCGTGTTAGGAAAGCGTCGAGAGAAACATTTTCATCCCATCTATTATTCTAGCAAAACCCTTAACGATGCTCAGGAGAATTACACCACGACAGAGAATGAGCTTATTGCGGTTGTTTTCGCGTGTGATAAATTCCGTTCCTATCTCGTGCTTTCTAAGACTATCATTTTCTCGGATCATGCGGCTCTGCGTTACTTGTTCGCTAAGAAAGATGCGAAGGCTCGATTCCTTCGTTGGATCCTTTTGCTTCAGAGTTCGATTTAGAAATTAAAGATAAGAGATGAGCTGAGAATGTCGAAGCCGAACACTTGTCATGACTTGAAAATTCCGACTTAGACAAGACCCGAGAACAGGGAATTGGTGATGATTTCCCGGGTGAGACTCTACTGTATGTAAAGGCGAGTGATGAGGGGTTTTCATGGTTTGCTGATCTTGCTAATTATCTATCCTCTGGTGAGTTAGTGCCCGGACTGACATATCAGCAAAAGAAGAAGTTCTTTGCAGATATTAAGTTCTACATTTGGGAGGATCCATACTTATTCCGTATTGGCTCAGATCATGTGATTCGCCAATGTGTTTTTGGTGATGAAGCTCGTAGTATTCTTCGACATTGTCATGAGGGCCCGACCGGTGGCCATTTTGGTGCGTCTTATACCGCCAAACGCGTGTTTGATGCGGGATTCTATTGGCCGACTATTTTTCGTGATGCGCATGAGTTTGTTCGTTCATGTGACGCGTGTCAGAGAGCTGGTAACATCTCATCCCGAAATGAGATGCCCCAAAACCCCATCCAGGTGGTTGAGATCTTCGATATATGGGGCATTGATTTTATGGGTCCGTTTCCTATGTCTAGAGGGAACAGATACATCCTCGTTGCTGTCGATTACATGTCCAAATGGGTTGAGGCCCAAGCTTTACCTAGAAATGACGCGCGAGTTGTAGTGGGATTTCTTCGAAAACTCTTTGCTCGATTTGGTACTCCTAAGGCCCTGATCAGTGATCGGGGTACCCACTTTTGTAATGCTCAGATGGATAAGGTTCTGAATCGTTATGGGGTCACCCGTCGACTTTCTACGACCTACCATCCTCAGACTAGTGGTCAAGTGGAAAACACCAATCATGGCATTAAGAGAATCTTAGAGAAAACAGTAGGGAACAGTCGCGGGGACTGGGCTGAAAAGCTAGATGATGCACTTTGGGCCTTTCGTACCGCATTCAAAACGCCTATCGGGACCACTCCCTTTCGACTAGTTTATGGAAAGGCGTGCCATCTTCCAGTAGAGTTAGAACATCGTGCTTATTGGGCTTTAAGAGCCGTAAATCTTGATTTATCTGCGGCGGGAAAGAGTCGGTTTCTTCAAATTCACGAGGTTGAGGAGTTACGGAATGAGGCGTATGAAAGAAGTTGGGGGTATAAGGAGCGGACAAAGGAACGACATGATAAACATATTAAGGGCCCCAAAGAGTTTAAGTGTGGGGATAAGGTTCTTCCATATAATTCTCGGTTGAAGTTATTTCCGGGTAAATTGAAATCCCGATGGGCTGGTCCATTTGTAGTGAATGAGGCATTTCCGTATGGAACGATTGAGATAGAGGCTGATGATGGATATTCTTGGAAAGTGAATAGGCATATACTGAAGAATTATGTTGGAGGTCCACTTGGTGATCACGAGGAGTAGGCGATCTACCTTGATCCGCCTGGAGAGTAGAGGAGGAGAGCACACTCGGGACGTTGCCCGAGTTGTATTGTCTGTATAAAATTAAGTTGCATTATTTTCTTTTATTTTTATTCTGCTTTATTTTATTTTATTTTATTTTTTTTAGTCTTTTTTAGTATGTTTGATGTCTGCTTGGGTTGTTTTGAGTTTTATTTTGCAGGATTGGATTTTCTCATTCGTACTCAATCTCCATTCGGATGAGGATTTTCTGAGCCTATCATATTTTAGAGGACACCCAGAAGCTGCGACCGCGAATGAAATGTTATACGGTCGCCTTGGAACGAGACTTGTGAAGATAACTGCATAATTACTAGGGGAGTCTGTTCCAATTTATTGTTTTATTTACTTTAAATTTTTATTCTGCTTTTATTTTCTGTCCTTTTTCTATTCCTACATTGGGGACAACGTAGATTTTAAGTGTGGGGATGGGAATTGACGTTTTCTTTTGGTTAAAAAAAAGTTTAAAAGTTAAAAAAAATACAGTTTCAAACTTTATAAAAAAAAGAGAAAAAAATATAAAATATAAAAATGGTTAAAAAAAATTTAAAAAAAATTTGTCCCAAAAATTTTAACGAATTTTATTGCAAATAATGGAAAATGATAGAAAAATTTGAGATTGGTTTTTAAAACTACTATTATATATGAGATTAAATAAAAGATAACGCACTAAACTTGGGATGTGTCGGTAGGCCCAACTAGCTTTGATAGTCCCCTTTAGCAGTTTTTATATATATAATAAATTGAAAAACGGTGATACCGAATTTCGATGCTTAGGGAGGATTACCACAATCTGAAAACTTTGAGATGGTAAGAATTAAATACACTCAAACCAGCACACACCATATGTCCATCTTTTTACGAGCTTAAAAATAGTTATATATTTTAGGGTGATATAAAAAAATGAAAAAAAAAGTAAAAAAAAAAAAAAAGAAGTATGTTTTGAAAGTTTGTTATGAAAGTTATGTATTGTATTATCAAAAGTAGTTCAAGAAAAGCAAAATGCTTATGAAAAAAGTTTTGTATTGTAAAATGCCAAATGAGCATTCTTTAAAGTTAGTAAAAGAGGCCAAAGATGCACATACTAGACGGGACTTAGAGTTTACGTGTTACCTTGGGGATGGTGACTCTGAGGATACACTATTGGGGCTCGAAGGTTCTTCGTCAATAAATATCAAATTATGATTTATAGGACAAAGTCCAATAATATTTATGAATAGCTCGTACAACCTCCACATGACCATTCATCCATCAAATTTCACCGAGTGCATCTAATTAGTACCATCAACGAGTCCTTGGCTTATTGTGATTTGTCAAACCAATTTTCTTTGAATCTAGTTTTTCTAGCTCTCTTAGTCTGATATGGGGTAGGTGTAGCCGTGTTTTTTTGACTTAAAGCGCTTAATGCAATTGGGTCTTGATAGGCTGGTGGCTGGGTTTAAGTGGACAACAATATTGGCAATCGCGGTTTTTGCGTTTATCTGTGCTTAAAAGATAACCTATATGTTTTGAAAACTAGTCTTGAATTCTGATTCCATTGCAATATATATATATTTTTCGGGGACGAAAAAGGTTTAAGTGTGGGGATATTTGATATGGTTTAAAATATACATGTTATTATATAAATATTCCCTACAATTTCAAGTATTTTGAGCCGGTTTTTTATTGAATATATTTTCATTTGGTTCATAATTGGATTTTAAAGGTTAAATTTTTAAATAAGCTAAATTAAAGTATTTATGCTAATCTGAGACCACCATGGCATCAAATTAATAATTGGTGGAATAAATGGCCACATATTTTGTTGAGTTTCATGTTCATATGCCTATTAAAAGATAAAATTCCACGTTAACCATGCTCCAGTTACTTATGAGTTTTATTTCTTTACAAACTACAGGGGAGCTCGTTGAAACATTTTAAATGGGCTGATGATAGAGTGGCCCGCAAAATCAAGGAAGGTTGGGCTTATTTTTGGTCACATGAACTTTCAAAATAAAGAGGAAAACCGATTCGGGCCAAGAGATTAATGGTGAAAGCCCGTTGCTGTAAAGCTATTACTTGGATACAAAGATAAAAAAAAAACCCTAAAAAAGATACTAAGAAATATATATAAAGAGACGAGACAGAAGAGAGATCAATATATTATTTTTCGTCTTGTTGTGGCTGTGGGTAAAAAATCAAACGAAGCAAACAATTTATAGGTTTTGGTCTTTTGGGAGTAGACGGCAGCACTAGAATAGATATATAATATTATTTTAGGTTTGGTTTTGGTCGAAAGGTGTGGTGCACAAAACTGGGAACCAAAAAGTCAATAACAAGAATAATAATTCGAGAGGAGGTGGGGTTTTTGCGGCTACTGTGCATGAGTCAGGGAACAATTCACAGGTCAAACGAAGCAAAGTGATTGGCTGGTCAACACAAAAATCCACCACGACAAATAATTTTAAGCATATCGGCAAGTATTATTTTTTCATTAATAATTTTGCCATGAACTCTTTTATTGTTTTTGTTTCGTATTTGATTATGAGTAGCTAAACATTTATACTATCTAGGTTTTGGTTGAACACTATGTTATATTAATAGTTTGACGAACTACTATTGACGTTGGTTGATTTAATATTGTGGTAAAATTTTTAATTGGTTTGTTCATGATATGGTTGAGTAATTGAATCTAGTTTATCACTTTAATATTTATTCCACTTGTGTTTAGTACTTTTTTTTTAGATTGTTAGGCGCTTGATTAGGTTGTCTACTTTGTGTTTTCAACTTGTTTGCGATTTATGGTCAAAAAAATCGTAGGAATAATTAATAAAAGTTTATTAGATTTTATTGTTCTGTCACTAGAGAGGCCGGGAGGCAATTTAGTGTTGTGTCATCTTTGTCTTTTGCGGGTTTGGGTAATAATTGCACGGGAGTGGGTTAGCCTAGGCCCCTTAGATTATTGTGATACAAGTTTTGCTCAAGTTAATTAAACATACCCCCTTTATATTAATATATATTGTATCCGAAGAGGCCGGGAGGTGATTTGGGTTGTGGGGTACCATAGTATTATTAGGCAAGGTGAGACCGGGAGGTGTACCAAACCTTTAACAATTAAGCTTCACATGTCATTAGAATTCTAGGGTGTCGTTGGTGAGGCCGGGAGGCGATCTAGCGTATTTTAGTGGTTTTTAGTGTCATATTTTTAAGATATTGTTTTTCAACCAAGTCAAGTTCGTTAGCTATTAAGTTTAACTAGTAGGATTCCATTACCTAGGTAGTCGTTTCTCATATCTGTTTTAAAACCCAATTTTTATAAAGTTTTATTTTTAGTTTAATTATAATTAGTTAAGTTTTATTAGTTTAATTAATATAAAAAAAAAATTCTAAAAAATCAAAAGAGAGTCTAGGTTAATAATCTTTTATGTTTAATAATTAGAGTTTACCCATAGTGTCCTAGGTTCGATATCCGTTCTTACTTGCTAACTACATTGCGACCGGTACACTTGCCGATTGTGTGTTTTTTAGGTGAATTCGGTAAAACTTGGTTTTTAATATTATATACGTTTTTCACACATCATCTACTTTTTATTATAACCTTGCTATACACACACACACACACACATATATATATATATAATGTTTCCAAAATCATACAACATTTCCATGTTTGATCAAAAGTAAAGGATACAAGTTTTCAAAATTTAACATCAAAAGTATACAAATCTAATTTAAAGTGGGCTTGTTCGCAAATAATCTATCAAAAAGCGATGACATTAATCCCATTATCGTATCATCAATCTCCTTGAGCTTAACAAATCCAGATTCTTGCCAAATCTAAAAACAAATAAATATAGTTAGAATAACCGAACAAAACCACACTCTTATATATAAGTCCCCGACAAACGTTAACGAAAAACAACCCATTCCAAAACTAACCCATAAACGAAAACACGAAACAAAAAGCATGACCGTCATTTTAAGTTTCGCTCTAAAACCGAACCTGACCCAAACAAACCCAAGCCCGAATAACCAAACATATATTGTTACTAATCCCAATTGACTAGAATGCCCATGGTAACCAAAGTTAACCTAACATGCGATTATAGAAATATTTTGTACATACTACAACTAACAAATATAAGCAATAAAACTACTACAAAACATGTGGATTACTACTAATATAAGAAATATTTTGTACATACTACAACTAACAAACGCATTCAAACTAATATATATATATATATAATATAATGTAATAGTGTAATAAATAAATTATTATAAATAATTAGAAAATGCTTACATTGTTGGGGAATTGATTATGATAATGATAAACAAATTCGAAAATATGCTTTATGATCATATATCCACATTCCCAGCTGCCTTGTTGTTGCTTGCACTACAATAAAAAATATACATTTAACTAGAAACCAATTAGCAAAAACTAAAAAATAAATACAAAAAATAAAAAGCATACCTGAACTATTTTCCATGTAAACATTTTCCCAAAAGAATCCCGAATTATGTTCGTAAGAAGATAATTTTCTTGGTCCTTAACGCCATTTATAGAGTCTAAAATATATACTTCTTTACGTTTAGGGGAAATTATAAACAAATTCCAATGACCCCTACAAAACAGAAAGTTATAGAATAATTAGATAAAAATGTAGACATAAACTATATAAAAATTAATTAAAAGACGTAAAAATAAAATATGTATTACTCTGCCAAATGGGGATCAAACAAATATTCTTTATCTTTATGAAGAGTTAATATGTCAATAATGTGACGTTTAACTTTTTCGGGTTCAAGTTTGTAAAGCCCCGTTACCGGTGCCCTACACTGGACGTTGGATTTACTCATAAACACCGTTCATAATATCAGAGTTAATTAAAACATTCGCGGAATATCAAAAACATTCATGCATATATTACATAACCATCATTTCTTGTCTTAACAAGCATTCGAATCATTTAATCATAAAAACATGTCTTTTAAATAACATAACATTTCATTGAGATGCTAGTTTCTTCAACTCCATGCCATGTGCTTCCCCTCAAGCGAGCTACCTCATTCTACTCGCATACGTGCATACTAAAAGTCAGCTACGCTGAGTGAGTTCTAGTTAATCATACTACATACAATCTGTTCACATACTTGCACACATGCCCGAAGGTGTGTACATTATTCATTCTTTATTTTACATGCATAACTATCCATACTACGTAAAGAGCGTTCCGCCCTATAACCTCACAGATATTATAAGGGTCTGGTCCCCAACATCACATATATTATTAGGGTTTGGTCCCTATCCTCATAGATATTATTAGGGTCTGGTCCATATCCTCACAGATATTATTAGGGTCTGGTCCCTATCCTCACAGATATTATTAAGGTCTGGTCCCTATCCTCACAGATAATATTAGGGTCTGATCCATATCCTCATAGATATTATTAGGGTCTGGTCCCTTTGTTTCGTGCCACTGTACCATACCTGTCTTTACATACTATCCTTGACGATACGTGCAATATCCGAAGATCGTTCACGTATTGTCAACATATCTTACATACATCATTCATACATACATGTATATATATATATATATATATATATATATATATATATATATATATGATACATACGTCTTTCATACATCATATATACCAATCATATCTTTAACTACTACTTGGCGGTACATGTAATATCCGAAGATCGTTCAAGTACCGTCAAGCAATCATCATACATAAATCATACGAGGCATACACTTACCACTTAAGGTAAGTGTATTAACTATCACATCGAGTATGCACACAGCCCCGAAAACATAACAAGGAAGTGGGGCTAGAAACTCACTTGAACGCGATTACGTTCACCGTTTATGGTTATTCCTTTCTTGAGCTGTGCACGACTACCTGTATGACAATTACACGTATCAATTAACTATCACTACCCATATCACGTTTCTAGTCTAATTATAACCCTCAACGAATGGGGGTCAGGGGGCAGCGCCTATGGCAGCAGGATTCTAGGGGCGGCAGCCCCTAGCGGGGTCCAAGGGGCAGAGCCCCTAGCTGGGGTTAAGCTGCCAGGTCAGCTTGGAAAAATTTTATTTTCATTAACTGTCTTAACACATTTTCCATTAGGATTTCATGATAATATTTTATTGTTAACCTCTTAATCCTTTAAGGTATCTTCCATAAATTAATAAAGTCCAAGGGTTATTTTGTAATTAAATCATTCTTTTTCTAAGTCCAGGGACTTTTATGTCATTTTGTTAAACTTCTAGTTCGTTACTCAGCTCTTTAACGAATTGACTTATCATAACGAAACGGTCCTTGTAACGAATTGGACCCTCTAACAAACTGGTCCTTATAACGAATCAGTCCATATGACGAACCAGTCCATATAACGAATCAGTCCATGTAGCAAATTGGACCTTTTAATTCGGCATTTTTTTAACGAATGATCATAGCGAATTGGAAGTTAGTTCGTTATCTTTTCCTTAACGATCTTGAATACGAACTAAGTCTGGTTCGTTAGGCTTCCTTTAACGAATCATTAGACGAATTACCCCTAGTTCGTTAATTCCCCGTTAACGAATTAGGGTTAGGTCAGAGATTTCATAAACATTCTCTAACATAAACTTCCTCGTACCCGCCGCCTTTCCGGCACCGTCGCCGGAAAACCGCTGCTTCACCGGAAAAAACGAGACCTGACTTGTTTTCCATCGTTTTCGTCACGTTCGATCCAGATTTGAGCTTGGGTGACCCCTAAGCTCATATTAGGTTCAGTTTATACCAGATTCCACCCGGATCTTTTGACTTTAACCCTTTAACGATGTCGTCTCGTCGTTTCGTGACTAAATCTAACAGGTTTGAGTTTATACAACATCATACTATCATTACCTTGAATCGAGATCGTTTTTCTATCTTGGTTCGGCTAGAGAAAGGAGAGAAATTAAAGAGAGCTTAAGAGTGTGTATTGGTGGTGTATGGAATATGTGTGAAATGAATGATTAAATGGGTAATTAAGGCTTATATAATTATGGGTCATGGACTTAAGCCCATGGTCTTTCCCTCTTTCCTTCATAACCCAAGTCCATAACCCATATCCATTTAACCCAACACTAGCCCGACTCTTAATAACTCATATTTTCATTTTATTAACCGAAACTAGAAAACGGGATGTTACAAGTCTTCCCTCCTTAAAGAGGTTTCATCCCCGAAACCTAACTATTACTAAAACAAATCTGGATAAAACTTGCGCATCTCTTCCTCAGCTTCCCATGTAGCGCCCGATCCTTTGCGATGCTTCCATATCACTTTCACTAAGGGTATAACCTTGTGACGGAGTTGTTTTTCCTTGCGATCAACTATCTCGATTGGTTGCTCAATGTAGTTCAACTGTTCATCAACCTCGATGTTCATTAATAGCACATGAGACGTGTCATCGGCTAGACATTTTCTCAGATGAGAGACATGAAAAGTAGAATGAATTCCTTCCAACTCTTCTGGTAAATCTAACTCGTAAGCTACTTCGTCCACACGTTCCACAATCTTAAACGGTCCAATGTACCTCGGACTCAACTTTCCTCTCTTCCTGAAACGAATAATTTATTTCCAAGGTGATACCTTGAGCATCACATTGTCACCAATGTTAAACTCAACCAGTCGTCGCCGCTTATCAGCGTACGACTTATGACGGTCTTGAGCAGCCTTCATCCTTGCTTTAATTTGATCGAAATTTGAAGAAGTTTCTTGCACAACTTCTAAACTTCCCATCTCTTTCTGACCAATCTCTCCCCAACATACATGGGTTCTACATCTTCTACCGTAAAGCATCTCGAACGGTGGCATACCAATACTTGAATGGCAGCTGTTATTATAAGAGAACTCTGCCAGATGCAGATGATCATCCCAACTTCCTCCAAAGTCTAAAACACAAGCACGTAGAATATCCTCAAGGGTTTGGATCGTCCTTTCAGACTGTCCATCTGTTTGAGGATGATACGCCGTACTAATGTTCAATCTCGTTCCCATAGCTTCATGAAACTTCTTCCGGAATCTCGAAGTAAACCGAGTATCTCTATCGGACACGATCGATAACGGTACTCCATGTTTAGATACAACCTCTTTAATGAACAAGCTTGCTAACGTTTCTGACGAGATAGCCTCTCGTATAGGTAGAAAGTGAGCACTCTTGGTCAAACGGTCCACAATCACCCAAATGGTATCATGATGCTTAGTTGTACGTAGCTTAGTTATGAAATCCATGGTGATGTGTTCCCATTTCCACTCTAGTATCTCCAAAGGTTGCATCTTTCCATAAGGCCTCTGATGTTCTGCTTTGACTTGTAAGCAAGTTAAGCACTTACTAACATAGTCCACTACATCATTCTTCATACCCGACCACCAGTAATCTCTTTTCAAATCCTGGTACATCTTAGTATTTCCTGGGTGAATTGAATACATTGACTTATGAGCTTTATCTAAGATTCGACCTCTAAGATTTTCATGGCGAGGAATCCACATACGGTCAAACCTAGTCTTAACACCATGCGTGTTTTCCATCAACTCATCTTGTTGGTCGTGAATTCTTTCTTTCTTCACTAATCCTTCATCTATCGGCACTTCTGATTGCATCTTGATGATTTCTTCATATAGGCTTGAATTCATAATCAGCTGGTATGACTTCACTGTTGCAATGACTTCTTCATTCTTACGGCTTAGCGCGTCGGCGTCCACATTAGCTTTACCAGGATAGTACTTAATGTCGCAGTCGTAATCCTTTATCAACTCTAACCATCTTCTCTGCCTCATGTTCATCTCTTTCTGCTCGAAGAAGTACTTTAAACTCTTATGATCGGTGTAAATGGTACACTTTGTACCATACAGATAATGTCTCCATATCTTGAGAGCATGCACTACAGCTGCTAGTTCTAAATCATGCATCGGATAAGTACTCTCGTGGACTTTCAACTGTCTGGACGCATAAGCTATAACTTTCCCTCGCTGCATCAATATGCAACCTAACCCACGATGCGAAGAATCTGTACAAACAACTAAATCCTCGTCACCAACGGGCAAAGCAAGGATTGGAGCTTGCGTGGGTCTTTTCTTTAATTCCACAAAAGCTTCTTCTTGAAACTTACCCCAACTGAATACTATCGTCTTTCGGGTCATACCGGTTAACGGTGCGGCTATCTTGGAGAAACCTTCGATAAATCTCCTATAGTAGTCAGCTAACCTTAAGTAGCTTCGTATGTCAGTTGGATTCTGCGGAGTCTTCCAATTCGTTATCGCCTCAATCTTAGCTGGGTCCACTGAAATCCCTTCAGGATTAATCACATGGCCTAGAAATTGCACTTCTCCTAACCAGAACGCACATTTTGAAAACTTGCATATAACTTCTCTTTCTTCAGGGTTTCCAATATCTCTCTCAGATGCTCTGCATGATCAGACTAGCTTTATGAATAAATTAATATATCATCGATGAAGACGATAACTGACTTATCCAACATTGGCCGACACACCCAATTCATCATGTCCATAAATGTTGCGGGAGAATTCGTTAGACCGAATGACATCCCAAGGAACTCGTAGTGTCCACACCGCGTTCGAAACGTTGTTTAGGGATGTCTGCCTCTTTCACTTTCAGCTGATGATAGCCTAATCTGAGATCTATTCGTGAGAACCAACTTGAGCCTTGCAGTTGGTCAAACAGATCATCAATCCTTGGCAAAGGATATATACTCTTTGCTGTAAGCTTATTCAACTCGTGATAGTCTATGCACATTCTCATACTTCTTTCCTTATTCTTCACGAATAACACTGGTGCGCCCCATGGGGAAACACTGGGTCTAATAAAACCCTTTTCGAGGAGTTCTTGCAGTTGGGACATCAATTCTTTCATCTCGGACGGCGCTAGATGGTAAGGTGCTTTCGTGATGGGCTGGGCTCCTGGTATTAAATCTATCTGGAATTCTATCTCTCGCTCCGGTGGCAACCCCGGAAGATCCTCAGGGAATACTTCTAGGTAGTCGTACACGATAGGAACATATTTCATTTCTTTCGTCTCGGTTGTAGCGTTGACAACATACACCAGGTGACATGAGGTCGAAGACTAAAAAATAAACCGATTACAACTAATTAGATAGCGGTAAGCGGGTATCGAACACAGGGAGTTTGTGGAAAGTGCGTTACTGAGTAGCTATAGAATTTAACTATATTAAACTAAGCGTAAAAGTAAATTCAAAGATTTGGTTGTTTGGTTTTAATTAACAAAAAGAAGTAAAGCAATAAACGAGTTTTAAACAATATAAGAAACTATGCTCTCTCACGATTTCAGGTTTCCAATGTTGATAAAGTTAACATTTACTTATGAGATGAACTACACAAATATAGTTCGTGAAAATGCGTTTGGATGTGATAAAAGAGGACTAAGTACTTGGATTATAAAAACGCAAGGTTGTCACTCAATAATCAGTTTAGTATTGTTAACCCTAATTCTCTTCTACTAAATCTCGATTACCTATGACACCAAAAACGGATAGTCAAGAACACGAATTTATACTATACTAACAATTACAAAACAAACTCACAATCACCATAGCAATAAAATCATAAGATCAAAATACTATCCCACAAATAACATAAACGATTAACAAATATCCAATTGAAAACCTTACAATTCGGGAGAGAACATAAAGAGTACTAGCCCCTCATCAATCAGTTCATCATAGCATCAATTAAAGTATGTAGATGAATCCCAAATCCAATTCAACAATTACAATCACCAAAATAAAGTACTTGAACTCTCCAATTGGTCTCTAAGGTATTTGGAATGAAGGATATGTGAAAAGACAGCCCAAAAACGAGTAATAAACAAAGAAAATCGGGCAGTTACGACCCAAACCGTGGCCCACGGTTTACACCGTGGGTCACGGTGGATTCCTAGAAAAACTGGACCATGGCCCACGGTCTCAACCGTGGGTCACGGTGGTCTTCACGGTGGAGCAGAGACCACGGTACAGTGACCTCTGTCTACTTTTGACATTTTGGACCGTGGCCCACGGTCTCAACTGTGGGTCACGGTGGACTTGAGCCTTGCATTCCCGTTTTCACCTCTTTTGACCTTTCTCGCGTCTCTGGTTCCTTAGGTTTCTTCGTTATTCATCATAATAGCCCCGGAACCTCCTTTGAACCTACAATTCACCAAAAATACCGTAGTTATCTAATTCAACAAGATAAACCAATTCAATACATGATTATTACGGTCTTAAATCACTTAAGGGTTGTCCAATGGACCACCCGTCACATTCCCACACTTACCTGTTGCTTGCCCTCAAGCAGCATCTCAATACAAACTTTTTATTATTTTCAATTTGTAGCCACCAATCTTACCACAATTCCGGTTCGGTTAAGGTCCCAAGTCATACCCTATTCCCTTATTTTTATCGGTTGCACTAGTCCACTTGACGTTCCCATTTAAACCATAGATTTCTAACCAAACCTAACATGCTTTCGGTTTTTTACCTATACATAACACACATTTACACATTAACCTCTTCTTGACGATCATACATACATTGTCACATTTAATCAATTCTCCTCGCATACGCTTGTACAATCATCAAATCTCCACCTATGTAAATGCTTTGACATAATTACAAATCAAGAGGGCTTAAAATGGGTTGTAACGGGGCTAAGTGTAAGGGTATGGAAGGGAATATTGAAAGTAGCTCACGCGATCCGATCTGACTTATTACAAACAAACTAAATAAACAATGAAATAAACAACTATATACATCACTAACATCATCAATTTTTTTTGAACTAATATAAAACTTGAACATTGCATACTTAAACATTGTAACTCTAACACAATCTTTTTTTTTTGGTAAGCATGATAAACATGATGCTTAACATATGTAATCGATAAATACTAACACAGTTACATAGAAACCTATTAAGTCGGATCGTTTCGCAATATAACACCGGGGTTGATTGAATAAAAGAATATGCCCGATAAAGTTTTCTAAAGGAACCAACCCCCCGCCCCTCTCATATCCACGCTCATATATGTAATGTATGAGGCCCAACCCCCTAAAAACCCACACTCTCGCTCATCCAGATGAGGCTTAACCTAAGTGCCTCTATCACTTTTGCACTCATGCCACGCTAAGATCTCGAAACGCACTAATTGTACAAGCTCTATCGGATAATATCAATCGTCTCACCAACCAATACTTTCTCAATTCTCAAGTGTAACCGAATATATTATGCAAGTTATTACACCGAAAGCATGCTAACCTTGATTAGAAAACTACATAATCTCATTTTTTTAAAACAACTAGGCACATATATTTAGGGAATTGTGATTATGAAAAGGGACCAAAACTTTACCCCGCCATCTTACCGCTTTCCGGTTTCTTTAAACACACATTTTGATTTTTTATGTTTTTATTTTATTTTATTTTATTTTATTTTATTTATTTATTTTTTTTAAACAAAAATTTTCAAAACAAACGAAAATTTTCTCATCCCCACACTTGGGATACATTGTCCCCAATGTACGGTTTTGAGAAAAATGACACAAACTACTTCATAAACACAACCTTTTTTTCAACACAACCCATAATACTTAATTATAAGTATTCCATTCTCCACCCATCCACCCAAAAACAAATAAAAACACAAATAATAACAACTATATAGAAATATACAGAACAAGGTTCACCTGGAATCACGAGGCTCAATCAGTTGTAAGGCGGGTGGGCCGGCCCAAAGATAGATGTCATGAAATCTGAGAACTGGCCAAAATTAAACGCCCCATCGCCTC
This sequence comes from Bidens hawaiensis, assembly GCF_021521415.1. NCBI lineage: Eukaryota > Viridiplantae > Streptophyta > Magnoliopsida > Asterales > Asteraceae > Bidens > Bidens hawaiensis. The sequence continues at coordinate 31,495 of NW_027491989.1, read as the reverse complement.
CGCTGCTTCCTTCTTCTTGTGGTGGTGGTGGTGCCATTGACTGCATTGGGCTGACCCACATGGAATGATGAAGAGGTGGTTCAAGATAGCGTACTGAACCGTCATATGGAGGTGGGATCGTGTAATCTACGATTGGTGAATCCGGTACAACCGGTTCACCTGCATGCCATTGATCATGCATCCTCCGATTCCTATAATCCAAGTATCTCATATTCATATCATGCTCTTGCCCGTAAGCATTGGCACGGTTCCACATCTCTAACCTTTCGTGCCTCTCTTTTTCGGCCCGCTCACCATAAGCCACCATAAAGGTATGATGGTCAAATAATGCGCACAACTCATCCGACCAATTCTCATACGTGGAAGGCCTATGCCTTTCCACCACCTCATTCATTGACCCCACATGGGCCCAATTGTTACCATACGAGTCGTACCCAGCCGAATAATCCCAACCCCCGTGTTGGAAACTGCTACCACCACCCACATCCATAAAATCTGGCTCACCCATTTCCTCTACTTGTTCTACCTCCTCCTCGGCTTCTACATCTTCTCTAATCACTCTCCATCTCACATTATCACACACAAGCTCGTGATGTCTATCATTTTTTGTGTATACCCACCCCGGTAAATCTGATAACTTGAACTCTTTGAATACCTTGGTCATTCCCACTCATTTATCACCCCATGATTCTTTAACAATGTCGTGATCAGCCGACAATGCGGTATTAACTTCCGCTTGTTACTTTCCCGGCTGATCCAAATGTTTTGCATTACTAAATATCGGAACGAAATGAGCAGCTTTCCGCACATTAACGCGTACAAGATGGGAATATCACTGTTCCTTACTACCGAAATGTCCCCCCGACGGGGCACCACATTGTATAGACAAATAGACATCAGCAACTTTGCCTCAACCTTTAGATCCTTTCTCTTAATCTGATCACTCAAACCTCTATCTCCTTTAAGAACCTTTACTAGAATGTTGTACCATTGGGGGTGTTTGTCAGGACATTCAAACAAATCCTTGGCAGAAGGGTACACATATGTATTGCTCGGCTTACTGTCAAAAAGAGCTATCGGATTGAATGTGTCAAAGGACATCACCACTTCATTTCCCCCAACCGTTTCAATTAACTTCATATCGTACCCCTTCTTGTAGGGGGGACATTGCAATGTAGATACCCACTCTTCAATTTCTCTATCAAATAAAGTGTTACTCTCTTCATCGTAACACTTAAAAGCTGCTTCCTAACCTAAGTCTTTAAATCTGTCAACTATCCCAAACGCCTTAAACCCGGGATCCGTGACCACTTTCTCACACATGTATCCTTCAATTCTTTTATGCAACGTGGCCATCTTATTAGTGAACAGCTCCGCTTGCCATTCCAACGCGTACTTTGACAATACCCAACCTCTCCAAGCGGGTTTTACAGTTTGTGCAGGCACTCGCACTTGTTCTTCATGCAATATTTGCCTTTTTGCTTGGGTTGCTCGCCCACTGGAAGATGACGCCTTTCCCTTTCCCTTATCCAAGGTTCTACCCATCTACACACAACAAACAACCCGAACAAACCAAGTTAATTCAACATAAACTTCCCCATGCTTGCTTGTTACTATGGTTGTGGATAATCACTCGTTAATCAATATATCAAAAATTTCATAAATTATTCAACACATAATTTCCAACTAATCAATGTAACAACCATATGTTTCAAGCCATTATTCACTATCCACAACCATAATGTACAACCATTCTACTAATTACTCAAACAAGCAAGTGGGTATATAGAAACAATTATGAACACCTTACAACTTCATTGCAATACACCATCAATAATGAAAATAAATAACATACCTTGGTGTTGTAGAAGTTGAAGATGAAGAAAGCTTCAAAATAAACCAAAACCCACAATTTTCGGACTTAATTGTCCCAAATCGACCAACAAAACAAGAGATTCTTTCAAATGCAATGATAAAATTGAAACCCTTGTGAAATTCTAGTCAAAATAGACCCAAAAATCGGTTGAATTGGTGAAGATATGAGAAGGTTATGAATGTTTGAAGTGGGGAGTTAGGGTTTGTAGAGATGGATTGTGAGGAAGATGAAGAAGAAACATGAAGTAAATAATGAAGGTAGGTAAGTTATGTTGTGTAGATTGGTTTAAAAATAATTGATTATCTTGTTTTTTAAGCCAAAACCCGGCTCCCATACTATCTCGACCCGCACCGTGGGCCACGGTTTGAACCGTGGTCCACGGTTACTTGCAATATGTTTGTTTATGTCTGGCGGACCGTGGCCCACGGTCTACACCGTGGGTCACGGTGTAAATTTGTCAAATCGAGAAGAGGCCACCGTACCATGGGGCCTCTCTTCACTGTGCCTCTTGGTAAGCCACCGGGGGCCACGGTCCAAACCGTGGTCCACGGTTCTATATATATATATATATATATATATATATATATTTAGAAATCAATATTAATAGGAACCAAAAATAACTAAAATGATTAAAAACTTATTTACCAAATTAAAATTCAAAATTACCCTACCCCCTATGAAAAACCGGAGTTGCCCTTAACACGATATAAAAATCATAAGGACTTCCCCACACATGATTTGGACAACTCCAAAGCGAGCAAGGTAATTTTTAAAACAATTAGAATAAAAACTTAATTAACCTATACTAAAATATACAAGATACCTTAGCCTCTTAATTTATTTCATCATCCGGTGAGCTTAACAAGTAACTCGCGCTATCCACACCGAGCATATTGATGTCCTTTCCTTCTAAGTAAGGTTTAAGTCTTTGACCATTCACCACTTGTTTCGTTTGATCTTGAACATCTTCTATCTCCACATCACCAAAACTACCCACTCTTGTGATGGTATATGGGCCCATCCACTTGCTTTTTAACTTATCGGGAAACAACTTCAATCTTGAATTGTACAACCACACCTTTTGACCCACTTCAAAGGTCCTTTTTCTCAACTTTGCATAATGGACCTTTTTCAGTTTGTCTTTGTATGCAGAAGCACATTCATGCGCTTCATCCCGGATTTCCTCAATCTCATTCAATTTCAACTTTCTCAATTCACCTGCTTCCTTATAATCCGCGTTAACATTCTTGATCGCCCAAAACGCCCTATGTGCCAACTCCATTGGTAAATGACACCCTTTCCCATAAACTAACCGACAAGGAGTTGTGCCAATAGGAGTTTTGTAGGCGGTCCGATATGCCCACCATGCATCATTTAACTTAGAAGACCAATCCTTTCTATCGACCCGCACCATCTTCATCAAATATTCTTTAATTTGGCGATTGGACACTTCAACTTGTCCACTTGTTTGTGGATGATAAGGTGTAGCAATTCGGTGATTCACATTGTACCTTTTTAAAAGTTTCCCAAAGTTGAAATTCTTGAAATGCGACCCACCATCACTAATAATAACCCGCGGGATACCAAACCAAGCAAAGATGTTTGATTGAACGAATTTGCAAACTACCGAATGGTCATTGGTTCTTGTTGCTACCGCTTCTACCCACTTGGACACATAATCGACCGCAACCAAGATATATAAAAATCCATTTGAGTTTGGAAACGGGCCCATAAATTCAATTCCCCATACATCAAAATTCTCTAACACCAAAATCGGCTGCAATGGCATTTCATCCCGTTTCAAGATACTACCCAACTTTTTTCCAATTCAAGCAATGTCGCTCATACTCACTTGCATCTTTAAAAATGGTGGGCCCATAAAACCCACATTGAAGCACCCATTAGCCCGTCTTTTGACCGCTAAACTGACCTCCGCACGCCGATGCATGTGCATGAGTCAAAACCTCTAATACCTCAAAATCGGGAATACACCTCCTTATCACTTGAACCGAACCAATCTTGAACAAGTCCGGTTCATCCCAAATATATTGTTTCACTTGGGCCATGAATTGTTGCCTTCTTTTCTTCACCCAGTGACTTGGAATAGACCCCGTTTTTAAATAATTCACAAAGTGAGCGTACCATGGTGCGCTCGACACGGCTAACAATTGTTCATCGGGAAACCGTTCATTAATCTCCATCGGGTCATCAACACTCTCCAATGGAATTCGGGATAGGTGATCTGCCACTACATTTTCACACCCCTTTTTATCCCGAACCTCCAAATAGAACTCTTGAAAAAGCAATACCCACTGAATTAAACGCGCTTTTGCATCCATCTTTTCCATCAAATATCGAACCGCACGATGGTCCGAATATACGATCACCTTACTCCCCCAAATATACGAGCGAAACTTATCCAAAGCATACATCACAGCAAGCAATTCTTTTTCGGTGGTTGTATAATTAAGGTGCGATTTGGATAATATTTTGCTTGCATAATAAATGACCACCGGTTTTTTATCAATTCGTTGACCCAAGACCGCTCCGATAGTAGTATCACTAGCATCACACATAACCTAAAACGGCTTTGACCAATCCGGTGGTTGTAAAATGGGAGCTTTCACCAACTGTTCCTTCAAAACATTAAATGCTTGCAAACACTCGTTAGTAAAATCTAAAGGAGCATATTTTAACAATAAATTACATAAAGGCTTTGTGATCACACTAAAGCCTTTAATAAATCTTCTATAAAAACCCTCATGCCCAAAAATGACCTTACCCATTTAATGTTTTTAAGTGGAGGTAAAGATGATATTACCCGGACCTTTGCCTTATATAATTCCATTCCCCTTTCTGAAATAACGTGACCCAGCACGATACCCTCTTGCACCATGAAGTGACTTTTTCCAACTTAAAACTAAATTTGTCTCAACACACCTTTTTAAAACTTTTTCTAATTCACTGAGACAAGTTTCATAAGTTGGACCAAAAATGGAAAAGTCATCCATATATACCTCAAGTGAATCCCCAACCATATCCGAAAAAATACTTATCAGACAACGTTGGAATGTGGTCGGGGCATTACACAATCCGAACGAAATTCGCCGAAAAGCAAAAGTGCCATACGGACAAGTGAAGGTGGTCTTGTGTTGGTCATCCGGGTGGATAGCAATTTGGTTATAACCCGAGTACCCATCCAAAAAATAGTAATACTTTTGACCCGATAATTTTTCAATAATTTGGTCAATAAAAGGTAATGGAAAATGATCTTTAGATGTAGCGGCGTTTAATTTACGATAATCAATGCAAACTCGTCACCCGGTGACCGACGGGTGGCGATTTGTTCACCGCTTTCATCTTTAATTACCTGTATACCTGCTTTTTTCGGTACCACCTGTGTAGGACTTACCCATGCACTATCCGAGATGGGATAGATAATTCCCGCGTCCAACCACGTTATTACCTCTTTCTTCACAACTTCTCTCAAATTTGGATTTAACCTTCTTTGAGTCTCTCGGGTTGGTTTCGCATCATCGTTGGTGATAATTTTGTGCATAACTATAGACGGACAAATGCCTTTTAAGTCGACAATTGTCCAACCTATCGCCGCCTTGTTCATCTTCAACACCTTCAATAATTCTTCCTCTTGAAACTCATCCAAATTAGATGCAATAATGATCGGGAGTGTGTCATTATCCCCCAAAAATACATACTTTAAGTGACTCGGCAAGTCTTTCAATTCCAAATTCGGTGGGCATTCCAAGGACGGTTTTGTACCCGAATCAATCTCAGCTGGTAGACTTTCAATTTGATGAGTCCATGGTGGTCGTCCTTCTTTTACCGCTAACACGTCTTGATTTTTCTCTTCCATTCTCAATGCACAGAGATGTACCTGTTCAGAAAAATCACAAACACATGCTTCCAAAGCATCTTCCTCATAATCATGCGGGTCACACATGTCAACAATATCTGCCATGAAACACTCATCACCACATAAAGAATTAGATCCGTTAGTGAACACATTTAATCTCATTTTCCTATTTCCAAAAGCCATATCAACCGTACCCGATAGACAGTCAATAATAGCATGAGCGGTGTTTAAAAACGGTCGACCCAATATAACATTTTGTTGTTGGGTCGATTCAACCGATGAGTAGTCTAAGACCAAAAAGTCAATCGGATAGTAAAATTCTTCAACTTTTACTAACACATACCGCACAATTCCTCGGGGAGTTTATGAGACAAATCGGCTAACACAACCGTTGTATCAACTCGTTTTAAAGGACTTCATATTGGTCATATAACCCCCCCCCCCCCCGGAAGAATGCTTATTCTGGCACCAAGATCGAGTAACGCCCTAGACATTTGAAAATCGCCTACTTGAATATTAATTAAGGGCATTCCCAGGTCTTGAAGCTTAGGAGGAAGATCTCCTTTTAAAACCGAACTTACTCGTCGGTTAAATCCACTCGTGTAGTCACTTTTTGTTGCCTCTTTTTAGTGCATAGTTCTTTTAAAAACTTAGCATACGCTGGCACTTGTTTGATTGCCTCTAGTAACGGTAAATTCACTTTGACTTGCTTAAAAACTTCCCACATCTCTTGTTTTTGAGGGCCCCTTCTTGAAATGATATTTTTCTTACCCGGGTTAAGTAAAGCCGACTGAAATGGAACCACATTTGGTTCCACTTCCGTATTTTTATTTTTTAAATTTGAAGTTTGACCCGGATTTTGTAACGGTTTTTCAAAAGTGACATGTTTAGTGAGTTTATTTGTTACTATTTCATCATCACTTTCATTACCCGTAATGTCCTCAACTTCCCCTTCAACCACACCCGGTGATAAATCCTTTTTGTATTCTTTACCACTTCTTAAAACACTAACGTGGTTAATAGGAACATTACGTGAAGAGTTATGAGAAGGATTTACCTTTGTGTCGCTTGGAAATTGACCCTTATTCTTCTTCAAGTCCGACACTTTGTGTGGTCAACGATTGGATGGCCTTATCTCTAACTTCATCCTTTTGCATTCTCACTTTATCAAGTTGATTTGTTCGTTGCATGTCTTGTTGCATCAACTTCAACATGTCCATAACTTCATTCCCACTTGATGAACTTTGATTCGTTGACCCACTTTGACCGCCACCTCCTTGACCTAGAAACCCTTGATTATTCCCGCCATGAAAATTGCCTTGGTTATTATATTTTTGGCGAGGAACATAATTTCCTTGATTTTCTTGAAAATTCGGGTTAGATTGAGTGGCCGGGTTTTCATATAAAAAATTTGGGTGATTTCTTAACCCGGGGTGGTAGGTGTTCGAGTTCATGTTGTAATTCCTACTACCTCCCCTTTGAAGTGCATTCAACTCCTCCACCGGTGATTGACCTACCGCACACACCTCCGAAGCATGACCCAACTCGTTACAATTTGTACAAACATCAATTACCTGATTAGTTGTTTGTACATATCCTTCTTCCACAATTTGCACTTGCGGTTTACCAATCGCCGATCTTGCTCTTCTTACGGTTTGGGCTTTTCTCTTTGAAGTGACCGCCATTTGTTCCAAATATGTCAAATCATCTTGTTCATAATTGGTGCCAAATGAACCATTCATAATCGACATTAACTTTTGTTCATCTTCCGCACTCAACCCTTCATGAAACGCATTCAATAACTCCCAAAGAGTAATACCATGATGAGGACAATTCTAGATCATCATATTAAACCGCTCAAACGCCACATGAAATATTTCACCCGATTGTTGTTGGAAAGATCTTAGACTCCTTCTTGCATCGTTAGTCTTTTGAGCCGTGTAAAATTCTTCCAAAAATCGTTGTTGCATCTCAACCCAAGTGTAAATTGATGCGGAAGGCAATGTGTAGAACCATCTTTTCGCCTTATCTTCCAAAGAGAATTGAAAGAGAACCAACTTAATCTCATCCGCTGAAAAACCTTGACCCCCAATCGTGTTGCACATAGAGTCATATGTACAAATGAAAATACGGTTCTTCCGTTGCTAGACCTTTTATACTTCCGTAGACTTTAGAGTGCATTGGTTCTCACTTCAAATGTCCTCCCTTGTTGATTATGAGGAATAGCCATTGGAGACGGGTTATTAGTAATTATCGGTCGAAAATGGGCTTCAATCCCCCTAACCATCTCTCTTGCATGCCTTCTTGGAACCCCCATTGGTACTCTTGGTTGACCCATTTGCCTATAAACGAGCCTTAGCTGTGCAAATTGTTGTTGAAACTGTGGTTGGGGCATTTTTTGTTGAAATTGTTGATCTTGAGGTTGCCCTTATGGTTGTTGAATAATCGGTGGCGGTTGAACTTGTTGATGAACAACAACCGGTGGTTGTTGTTGAGCTTGTTGTTGAACTGGTGGTGGTTGAACGTGTTGTTGGACAACCGGCGGTGGTTGTTTTCGATTAAGCTATTACAACGGTTCCGGTTGTTGCCATTGACCATAACCAAAATTTCCCGGATTTACCCTTTTTCTTCCATCACCTCCCATGTAGTAACCTTCCACTTCGTACCCCTAGAATTCACTGTCAAACCTATATCCGTATCCGTCACCTTGTGATCTTGAATGTTGCATGAAAGGTGGGGGTTGATATTGGTTATTTGATTGTGATTGTTGAAAGGTTGGTTGTTGATTTTGTTGAGATGATAATGCACAAAAGGTAGGAAAAAGGCTGGAAATAGATGGCAATGTGGATGATGTTGCGTAGGTGTATTGAGCAGAGATGGGTTCGGTTATGGGTGGTGGTTGCAATTCACTTGATGTTGTAGGTATATTAGTAGTGATCGGTGGAGGTGACTTTGGTGGAGGTGTAGTCGGGATTGGTTGACCTGAAGTGGGAATTGGTGAATCCATTTTGCAGTTTGATGCAGTTGGAGAACTCAAAATCTTGTTCTCTATAAGTAAAACTCGGTTTCTTCGAAGCGTTCTGTCAATTTCGGGATCGATTACTAGTGGTGATGACCTGTTAGATCTTCTAGTATGCATACACTTGTAGATACCTGCACACTAACACAACCAACGTAAACCCGAAAATAACAAACAAAAACCACTAAAACTAACACACGTTGCGCACTACTCCCTGGAAACGGCGCCAAAATTTGACGTGAGGTCGAAGACTCACTAAAAAATAAACCGATTACAACTAATTAGATAGCGGTAAGCGGGTATCGAACACAGGGAGTTTGTGGAAAGTGGGTTACTGAATAGCTATAAAATTTATCTATATTAAACTAAGTGCAAAAGTAAATTCAAAGATTTGGTTGTTTGGTTTTTATTAACAAAAAAGAACTAAAGCAATAAAAGAGTTTTAAACAATATAAGAAACAATTCTCTCTCAATTTCAGGTTTCCGATGTTGATAAAGTTAACATTTACTTATGAGATGAACTACACAAATATAGTTCGTGAAAATGCGTTTGGATGTGATAAAAGAGGACTAAGTACTTGGATTATAAAAACGCAAGGTTGTCACTCAATAATCAGTTTAGTATTGTTAACCCTAATTCTCTTCTACTAAATCTCGATTGCATATGGCACCAAGAACGGATAGTCAAGAACACGAATTTATACTATACTAACAATTACAAAACAAACTCACAATCACCATAGCAATATAATCATAAGATCAAAATACTATCCCACAAATAACATAAACGATTAACAAATATCCAATTGAAAACCTTACAATTTGGGAGAGAACATAAAGAGTACTAGCCCCTCATCATTCGGTTCATCATAGCATCAATTAAAGTATGTAGATGAATCCCAAATCCAATTCAACTATTACAATCACCAAAATAAAGTACTTGCACTCTACAATTCGTCTCTAAGGTATTTGGAATGAAGGATATGTGAAAAGACAGCCCAAAAATGAGTAATAAACAAAGGAAATTGGGCAGTTATGACCTGAACCGTGGCCCATGGTTTACAACCCATTTGCAATGCCTTTTCTGGCTTTCGACAGGACCCCCTTCCGACATGAGAAAAAAAAAGATTACGTCAATGCCAATTAATTGCCAATGATATAGAGTTTCTAGCGATTACGACTATAAAGGGCAGGAGATGAATGAAAGACTCGTACTGCAACTGCTGAAGAGAGATCAGAGCTAGTACTAGAGGAAGCGATAGCGGACAAAAGAGCTCATAGAGCAGTGCAGCTAAGCGGGAAGATCTGTGATCTTTTTGAAAGAGCATATCGCAAAGACCGGTATATTGCACATACTGATTGATTGTATAGATTGAGTCTCATTTAGAGAGTTATTCTATATCTATAGTACCCCCATGAGACTTTCCAACCGTGGGTCATGGTGGATTCCTGGACAAACTGGACCGTGGCCCACGGTCTCAACCGTGGGTCACGGTGGTCTTCACGGTGGAGCAAAGGCCACGGTACGGTGGCCTCTGTCTACTTTTGACATTTTGGACCGTGGCCCACGGTCTCAACCGTGGGTCACGGTGGACTTGAGCCTTGCATTCCCGTTTTCACCTCTTTTGACCTTTCTCGTGTCTCCGATTCCTTTGGTTTCTTCGTTATTCATCATAATAGCCCCGGAACCTCCTTTGAACCTACAATTCACCAAAAACACTGTAGTTATCTAATTCAACAAGATAAATCAATTCAATACATGATTATTACGGTCTCAAATCACTTAAGGGTTGTCCAATGGACCACCCATCACCAGGTAGGCACCACACCCTCGTCTTAATAACCTTTCGGCTTTTATCATCGAAATAACGTTAAGCCCTAAACTTTCCTTATCACCATAAACCGTCATGGCACTACCATCCAAGGACTTCAGCTTTATTATCCTACTCTTACATACTATCTGAGCTTCGTATTCAGACAACCAATCCATCCCCAAAACTACATCGAACCCTCCTGACATCATAACATACAAAGTAACAGGCAACTCATGCCCCTCTAATTCTATCTTACAATTCTTAACCATTTTCATTATTTTCACCGAGGTGTCACTAGCAGTTTCTACTATGAAGGTTTCAGACACTCGGCAACATTTCATTTTAGCTAGTTTACTAAATGTCATAGCTACAAAACTTCTATTCGCACCTGAATCAAACAATACTGAAGTAGAGATACCGTTTACTAAGAACTTACCAGTCAGAACATCAGGAATCTGTCTAGCTTGTTCCTAGGTCAGCATGTAGGCTCTAGTCCTTGGCCTTGCTTGATCAGCATCTTTCTTCCCACTTCCTCCAGCCTCACCATCGGTGCATGCTCTTGCCATATGGCCCGTCTTGCCACATTTGTAACATGCTGGCTTCGCACTGCACTCATTGGCATAATACCCTACCTTCCCACACTTATAACATGCATTAGACCCCATCCTGCATTCCCCACCATGATCCTTTCCACATTTGGGACAAACATCAGAACTCCTACTCCACTTTCACTCACCACCGTGCATCTTTCCGCAGGTCTTACACGACCTCTTCTCCCAAACTCTTGGCTACTTATTCTTGGGGTTCCACAACTGAGTACCAGGTCGTTTAGTAGGAGCGGCCCACTTTTTACCCTTCTTCTCTTCCACTACCACCTCATCTGTAGACAAGTCATCATACACCATTTCTGCCAACCCTACAGCAGAATCAAAACTACCCGCTCTACTAGCCTTGACCAAGACGCGAACATTTTGCAGCAACGCTTGGCCTCAGTGTTCACCATGTCTGGCACCAACCTTGACATACGGTTGAATTCAGTGGTGTATTCGCGGTGTGTCATCTTGCCTGCTTTCAGACTCAGAAATTTCATTTCAACTCTTTCAACCTCAGCATCAGCACATAATCGCTTCATCACTAACTCCTTCAGATCGTCCCATCTCATAGCCTTGATCTCTTCCCAACTCCTTCTCTGCTCAATCTACTCCCACCAGTACATGGCTTCCTCACCAAAATATTGGGTAGCGTAACCCACAGCTTGTTCGGGACGGAATTCGCTAATTCGGATAACCTTGCCCATCGTGGTTATCCATTGGAGAGTAGCGATTGCGTCTTCCAAGCCAGTTAGCTTCAGTAGATCACAACCTTTGAACGACTTGTAGTTGCACCCACCTCGGCCCCTCCTCCTATCATCAACCTTTACCGGCTTAACCACACTTGATTCCTCCTTCTTCTTCTCATCATCTTTCTTACTCTTTTCTCCAGACTTCTCAGCAGTCTTTGCCTGGATTCCAGCAGACTTTTCATGATTCATGTTTTTCATAGCAGTTGCTACCGCTTGAGCAATGGCAGCTTGAATTGCGGGATCCAGTTGAACCCCTTCGTTGTTACTTTGATTTCGACCAGCTGCACTTCCTTCTCCCTCAGTGTTAGTAGCTAATTCTACCGACGGTTCTCAGACCATGCGTGGCCTACCACGACGTCCCTTATGTCCTCCCCTTCCAGCAACTTTCTTAGCTCCAGCCATTCGTATTCTATAAGGAAATACAAACGCCATCACTTAAGGAACCATTTAGTACAAGGATAGTAAGGCTAATAGGTAATAACATTGGCCAGCTGTGATTAGCTGATCACGTTACTCTCCGTGTCCTATACACTCCCTATTGTGAGTCCACTTGTGCGATTTCTACTTCTAACAGTTAGACAATCAAACATTTCATATCATCATATACTTCTATCCTTAGCAATTAAGCTAGCATTCATACATTATTCAACTTTACATGTGAAATTAATCACATACTTTACCTTAACTTAGCTGGCTTGAGTGACACATGGCATTCTCCGACTGGCTTCTTCTTTCTTTTCTTACTTTAATCCCATTCTCTGTTCGAGTCTAAGCATTTAAGGTGCTTAAATATCTCGAACTTTGCTCTGATACCAACTTGTAAAGCCCCGTTACCGGTGCCCTACACTGGACGTTGGATTTACTCATAAACATCGTTCATAATATCAGAGTTAATTAAAACATTCGCGGAATATCAAAAACATTCATCATATATTACATAACCATCATTTCTTGTCTTAACAAGCATTCGAATCATTTAATCATGAAAACATGTCTTTTAAATAACATAACATTTCATTGAGATGCCAATGTCTTCAATTTTATGCCATGTGCTTCCCCTCAAGCAAGCTGCCTCATTCTACTCGCCTGCGTGCATACTAAAAGTCACCTACCCAGAGTGAGTTCTAGTTAATCATACTACATACAATCTGTTCACATACTTGCACACATGCCCGAAGGTGTGTACATTATTCATACTTTATTTTACATGCATAACTTTCCATACTATGTAAAGAGCGTTCCGCCCTATAACCTCACAGATATTATAAGGGTCTGGTCCCCAACATCACAGATATTATTAGGGAATGGTCCCTATCCTCACAGATATTATTATGGTCTGGTCTCTATCCTCACAGATATTATTAGGGTCTGGTCCCTATCCTCACAGATATTATTAGGGTTTGGTCCCTATCCTCATAGATATTATTAGGTTCTGGTCCCTTTGTTTGGTGCCACTGTACCATACCTGTCTTTACATACTATCCTTGACGATACATGCAATATCCGAAGATTGTTCACGTACTGTCAACATATCTTACATACAGCATTCGTACATCATATATATATATATATATATATATCACATACATACGTCATTCATACATCATATTTACCAATCATATCTTTAACTACTACCTGACAGTACATGCAATATCCGAAGATCGTTCAAGTACCGTCAAGCAATCGTCATACATAAATCATACGAAGCATACACTTACCACTTAAGGTAAGTGTATTAACTATCACATCGAGTATGCACACAGCCTCGAAAACATAACAAGGAAGTGGGGCTAGATACTCACCTGAACGCGATTACGTTCACCATTTATGGTTATTCCTTTCTTGAGCTGTGCACGACTAACTATATGACAATTACACGTACCAATTAACTATCACTACCCATATAGCGTTTCTAGTCTAATTATAACCCTCAAGGAACGGGGGTCCGGGGATAGCGCCCATGGCAGCGGGGTTCTAGGGACGGTAGCCCCTAGCGGGATCCAAGGGGCAGAGCCCCTGGCTGGGGTTAAGCTGCCAGGTCAGCTTGGAAAAATTTTATTTTCATTAACTGCCTTAACACATTTTCCATTAGGATTTCATGATAATATTTTATTGTTAACCTCTTAATCCTTTAAGGTATCTTCCATAAATTAATAAACTCCAAGGGTTATTTTATAATTAAATCATTCTTTTCTAAGTCCTGGGACTGTTCTGTCATTTTGTTAAACTTCTAGTTCGTTACTCAGCTCTTTAACGAATTGACTTATCATAACGAACAGGTCCTTATAACGAATTGGACCCTCTAACAAACTGGTCCTTATAACGAATCAGTCCATATAACGAACCAGTCCATATAACGAATCAGTCCATGTAGCGAATTGGACCTTCTAATTCGGCATCTTTTTTTAAACGAATGATCATAGCGAATTGGGAGTTAGTTCGTTATCTTTACCTTAACGATCTTGAACATGAACTAAGTCTGGTTCGTTAGGCTTCCTTTAACGAATCATTAGACGAATTACCCCTAGTTCGTTAATTCCTCGTTAACGAATTAGGGTTAGGTCAGAGAATGTTAGAAACATTCTCTGACATAACCTTCCTCGTACATGCCGCCTTTCTGGCGCCGTCACCGGAAAACCGCGGCTTCACCGGAAAAACAAGATCTGACTCGTTTTCCGCCGTTTTCCGTCCCGTTCGATCCAGATCTGAGCTAGGGTGACCCCTAAGCTCATATTAGGTTCGGTTTATACTCGATTCCACCCGGAGCTCGTGACTTTAACCTTTTAACGATGTTGGCTCGTCATTTCGTGACTAAATCTAACGGGTTTGAGTTCAAACAACATCATACTATCATTACCTTGAATCGAGATCGTTTTTCTATATTGGTTCGGCTAGAGAAATGAGAGAAATTAAAGAGAGCTTAAGTGTGTGTATTGGTGGTGTATGGAATATGTGTGAAATGAATGATTAAATGGGTAATTAAGGCTTATATAATTATGGGTCATGGGCTTAAGCCCATGGTCTTTCCCTCTTTCCTTCATAACCCAAGTCCATAACGCATATCCATTTAACCCAACTCTAGCCTGACTCTTACTAACTCATATTTTCATTTTATTAACCGAAACTAGAAAACGGGATGTTACAAAGTTGGGAATAACGTGCGGTGATAAAGTCAGGGCATAAAAAACCTCATGGCCTGCCTAAACGAATAGACTCCTCGTAAAAATACCTTAAATTAAGAAAAAGAAACATTATAAAATTAATAAAGTCAATAATATATAAAACCGGTATATTGTACAAAAAAAAACTTACATTTCAAACCAACTTATGATGATGATATCAACCCACCCTTTTGCGAATCTTTTAACATCCCCTCGTACTCGAGCCAATTTGGTGTTACCGTGGAAAACATCCCGTTAGGTGTAGAATACCCAACTCGATCAGACTCCCGTTCAATGTAACGATGTAATCGGTCAACCAAAGTTTTAATCCTTTTTTGATCGATTTTTAATTACCTTCAAAGCTTTATCAATTTCTTTGGACTGCCTTTCTTGATCGGTTTGAGCGGTTTTCTTCACTTGTGGGTGTTCAACCTTAACTTTTTTTGGAAGTGGTTGAACTCGATCATCTTCCAAATTAGCCCACTAAAACAACAAATAATATGTTATAATCTAAACACACACACACAGACACACGCATATATGTGGTTGTAAACGAGCTCGGTTCATTAGCTTACGGGAGCTCGACTAAAAAGTAACCCAAACCCAACTAACCCGAAACCCAATTAACCCGAAGCCGACTAACCCGAACCTTAATAAGGTCTGGTTGCTTGTTAGTTTTCTTTCTAAAAAGCCCGATTAACCCTGCACGATTAACCCGAAACCTGATTAGGTTGGCCCGATTAACACCCCTACACACAGACCATAGTATGACTAAAGTGAAGTGATTAATTACCAGAGTATTGACCAATTCATTATTATCAAAAGTAGGATCATACAATAATCAATTTTTCTATATTGATCGTTTTCAGGTGAAGATGGTATATAAGGTGAAACGTCATCATTGTGCCTCGAGTCACTCGCTGATTGGTGGGGTGACTCAGCGTCTTTATCTACAATTAAACAAGTAATATACATTAAATAATAATAATAATAATAATAATAATAATAATAATAAGAAGAAGAAAATATGTACAACTATTGATAAGTCAAATATACCTTTAAGGCGTTTATGGGCCACTGAACACATTTACCAAGGGTGTGACTCATTACACTAATTTTATTGGTGAATGTTTGATTAGGGACTGGGAAACCCACATACTGTGGCGTGATGGTATCTACTTTTACAATCAAACAACCCTCGTTTATGAGAACGTCTTGTACGATTCTATACTCTGAAGTAGGATATACCCGTCCTTCAGCAATGATTATTTTCGCAGATGCATCAAAGTGCATAAACAATTCACACTCACGTAGATCCTGCAAAAACAAATAAATTTTAAATAAACAGTAACTTGTTTGATTCAGCTCAGGAAATCTATATGATTTTGTAACTTATTTGATTTGATAATGTTATAGTTAATTGCATATTATAGATCTGAACCAATTAAACCCAAAAAAGGGTTGGGCCAGCCCTAAACCGATTAAAACCACACCAACAACCGAGCTCGGTCTAAACTACTTATCGAACTTTCGGTACTTTATTCGGTTTAAACTTAATGATTTTGGTTCTGTTCAATTTCGGTTACAACCGAATAAAACCCAATTGACAAGCCATGTGTTTTCTAACACTATAATATTTCGGTACTTGTTCAAATGTATTTAACATGCTTTATTAAAAAATAAAAATAAAAACTAATTTTTGGGCTTTATTTAACATGCTTTATTCAGATGTATTACCTGAATAACTGCATGATCGATATAAGATGCACAGCTAGAGTCACGAGAACATTGGGTCGCGTCTACACTTTGGCTCTCTTGATTCAAGTTAACCCCCTCATCACATTCACATTTAAACAATCCTCCAACAATGTGCGATGCACCAAAAAAAATAAATTAATATACTAAAATAGCAGTATAATATTTAGCATTAAACTAAATTACCCTTATATATGAATGTCATTACCTAATACGCATGAATATAGTCGTGTTCGACCGCCGTGATCTGGTCCAAAACATTCCATTATTGGATCGGACCTCCTTTCATAATATGTTCCATCTTCTTTCATCCTTTTCTCAGTACGTCCATTTGAAAAATTATAAATGTTATAACATAGAATGATATTACATTTAAAAATGTGTGTATAAATTTACCAATTCGT
Source organism: Bidens hawaiensis (assembly GCF_021521415.1). Classification (NCBI taxonomy): domain Eukaryota; kingdom Viridiplantae; phylum Streptophyta; class Magnoliopsida; order Asterales; family Asteraceae; genus Bidens; species Bidens hawaiensis. The sequence goes on along the minus strand of NW_027491989.1, from coordinate 14,250 downwards.
CGACTACATCATCGATTGTATCATTTTTATACAATCCAATATCTTTGTCTTTTCCTACTCTAGCCGCGGAAAACAATTTAGAACGAGGATCTTGCAAAACTTCAAAATGTGGATCAACTGATACGAGTTGAGGCCATAAATGATCAATGTTATCCCGAAATCTACTTAATCCGTTACGTCTTGTTTTAGAGTGGTTTTTCTGTGGTAAGATTTTACTTTTAAGTCTGGACCACGCCCCAAGTCTTCCACAACCTTATCAATGGAAGTTGCCGCTACCTTACTTTTCATTCAACTAGCAAACTCTTCATTATGCTTCTTTTCAAACCACATCTCGGTCCTCTTTTCACCTCGGTGTGTTGAACGTAGTGTACCCTTGTGTTCGTTAATGTATGGAGCAATACATGTCATGTGTTTTAGGACCTCAAAATGTGCAAGTTGTAAAAGATCATAATTTGGTTTGATCATCTTCATACCAACACCTCCGACCGCTTCAAGTCTACCTGATTGACGAGATTGAGGAACACCTATACTTTTGATGTTGTTCAAATAACTCGTGCAAAACTTGGTCGCCTCTTCAGACGTATATCCTTCAACAATACAAGCATCAGGTCTATAACGGTTTCTAACATAACCTTTTAAGATACTCATATATCTTTCAAAAGGGTACATGTAGCGTAGAAATACAGGACCATAAGCTTTGATTTCTCCTATGATATGGATTACTAGGTGAACCATCACATAAAAAAACGGAGGAAAGTACATCTCAAGCTCACATATGGTGACGATAATGTCTTCTTGTAATGCATCCAGTGACTCAGGATCAATAATTTTTGAGTGAATCATCATCATCATCATCGTACTTAGTATATCCCACCAATAGCAAAGCTATGGTAGGGTCTGAGGAGGGTAAGATGTAGACTTCCTTACCTCTACCCTTTAGGAATAGAGAGGCTGCTTCCGGTGAGACCCCCGGCTCGATAGTAGTTTTGTATCAAGCCTTGGACATAAGGCACATAACACTCAACCATCGGGACACCGCCGATTGATGCATGTACCCATGTCTTTTGGCTATCAACTCCAGCACATGATGCCTGATTAACATTCCGCCACTTTTAACGTTATTTTCACGAAATTAGTAAAATAACGTCAAAATTAGTGCAATTTCACTTTTGCCCACCCGAGGGTTCACACATATATACATTATATGCACGCAACGTAAGCAGGGCAAATAATTTTTGAGTGAATCTTGTTAAAAAACAAACAAAGTTTTGTGATGGTATGTTAGACGTAATCTTGTAACAATCCACGGATTGCAATAGGAATCATATGTGTCATCAAAACATGACAATCGTGAGACTTCATACCAAGAAACTTATTCATCGACCCCAGCCTTTTAATGTTTGCAGATTAACTAGATGGAACGTTAATGTCATGTAAACATTGACAAAACCTTTTTTTCATCTTTCGACATAGTATAGCACACAAGTAGTAGATAAAAACCTTTGGCCGTCTCAACAGGAGCAAGCTCTTTACGTATTTCCATTTCTATCATATCTTGAAGAACTCTATACCCATCTTTAGTTTTCCCTGGAAGGTTTAACAATAAGCCCAAAAGGTTGTCACATACATTTATCTCGATATGCATAACATCTAGGCAATTTCTAACTTGTAATTCCTTCCAATATGGTAAATCCCAAAATATTGACTTTTTTTTTCAATTGCCTTCGGTGGAAATGGTTGTTTTTTCGCCGCAAGTTCTTTTCCCCAACATAGTATTTATATTTTTAACTCAGTCAAATGCATCAAACTGTTGCCTTATTGCTTCATGTTCTGAATTCCCGTCAAACTCCTTCTTCTTATCTCGATAAATGTGATCACAAGGAAGGAATCGTCGACATCGCATGTAGACAATTTTTTTGCATTTACTCAAATGCTTTGAACTTGTCTCATTTTCACAAACATGACATGCAAGGTAACCTTTAGTACTGTATCCTGACAAATTAGCATATGTTGGAAAATCACTTATAGTGCAAAAAATCATGACTCTCAAATTAAATTTCTCCTTTCTATAAGCATCATACACCTCCACACCAGTACCCCCATAGAGTTTTTAAATCATCAATCAACGGAGACAAGTAAACATCAATGTCATTACCAGGTTGTTCGGCCCCTGAATCAACATTGACATCATTATGTATTTTTGTTTCATGCATAACCATGGTGAAAGATTATAGATGCATAAAAGAACTAGCCACGTACTATGAATACTACTCATGGTTTCGAATGTGTTAATTCCGTCTGAACTAAGTCCAAACCGTATGTTTCTAACCTCATTGCCAAACTCTGGATACATATTATCAATATTTTTCCATTGAGGTGAATATGCCACATATCTTAATTTTCCATCATTAACACGGTCATCTGAATGCCAACGCAATAATTTTGCTTCTTTTTCGTTTGAAAATAATCGTTTTAGTCTCGGTATAATTGGTAAATACCACAACAATTTAGCCGGTGGTCCATTTTTCTTCACATTATTGTCAACTTCACTCGTTTCGGTTTTACGCTTATACCACGACACACCACAATTAAAACACTTGTGATCATTTTTGAAATTTTTTCTATACAACATATAATCATTTGGGCATGCATGTATCCATTTTACTTTCAATCCCATCGGACACATCATTTTTTTTTGCACCGTATAACAAAACTTGTAACTCATTATCTTCCGGAAGCATTTCATGCACAACCTCTAATATATCTGTGAAACTTGTATCACTCAATCCATGCTTAGTCTTTATGTTGTACAATCTCAACACAGCACTAAGTTTGGAAAATTTCAAACAACTGGTATATAATGGTTTTTCTGAATCATCAAAAAGATGTTTTAATTTGTCTAGTTCATCATCACCAGCATTAGTTTCTAAATTGTTAACATGTCATTTAAATTGTCGTTGGTGTCATTTATTGAATTACATTTATCGTCATTCCCTAAGTTATTTGACGACGTGTCATGATCACCAAGTGACTCCCCGTGCATTGACCAACAAGTGTATCTAGGCTTAAAACCACGAGTCGTCAAATGAAACTCTATTTCATTGATATTATCAAATCTTTTATAATTTTGACAATCCATACAAGGACACCAAATCATTTCATCTCCACATTTCACTTGATTATCTTTAGCATCCTTAAGAAAACCTTGAACGCCATTTATATATGTTTTGCTAGTAGTTGGAAGGCTATACATCCAGTCTTTATGATCCATCAAAAAAGAAAATTATAAATAAATATATGTACATAGTGTAAATTGGTGCTCTAAGGCGGCGGATCCTAACCCACCATTTAAATAGTATATCTCGTATGTATACATTTTAATAAGTTGACTATTTAAGAAAAAATCTGCAGCATTTCCCTCAACTCCTCAAGTATGCGTATAAAACGCAAACTCGAAAGAGTATGAGGAAACAACTGCTGATTTTTTTCTTAAATAGTCGACCTGTAAAAATGTACACATGTCCTAAATGAGATATAATATCCAAAAAGTTGTCCTAGTCCCAAAGGGGGACAATCCAAAATTTATCTCTATTGGATAAATTTTGGACGGGTACATACTCAAAAGGGTTATCATATACGAATGCATACAATATACATAAAAATACACACACACACACAAATATATATATATATATATATAAACCAGAATTAAAAAACCAATAATACTAAACCGAACCAAAAAAAATCCGAGAAAACCGTCTCAACCATTATAACCATAAACCAAATGGTTTTAAAAAACAACACATATTTCATTTCCGGGTTAAGATTTAGCATAAAATTAACTACACCGAACCGCATCGCACCACACACACCTCTAATATATATGTATACACACACATAAATATATATAATATACATATATCCAAACACTTGAAACAACTAAAAAAATAAACAAAAGCACCTTTTTAGATAAGATAAAAATCAAAGTTTTTCATACCTCATAAATGTGTGTATTGAAAGCTTTTAAGAAAACTTGGATGAGAGTAATAATGGAAGTTGATTAATTTGAGAAAGTGTATTAATTTCATATTCACGCACGGAAGGGGTGAATTCATACCTCATAAATGTGACAGCCGTTACTAGAACTTGGAGGGGGGGCATTTCAAATTCATGCAGGGAAGGTTTGAAGCGGTTTTAAAGAAAAACCGCTTCTAATATGTATAGGTGCAAGCTTTGAAGCGGTTTTAAGGCAGGCCGCTTTAAATTAAACATGGTGAACCGCTTCTAAACTATATGTTTTGTAGTAGTGTGGAAGACTATTATTGGACCATTCCCAATCATTAATAACCTCGTTGATTATGTTGATGGGTCAATTCCCTGTCCCGACAAATCACACCTATTTGGGTTTGATATAGCCGCGGTATCACAACTTATTCCAACATATTTCCCTTGGGTCTCTAATGATGGACATGTTTGCATGATAATCATCTCCACAATCTCAAAGGCTTCTTATCGTGTACAATTTATATCAACAGGTGTTCAGATTGCAGATATCTTCACAAAATTACTAACAGTTCATAAATTTGCGTTCTTACACTTCAAGCTACACGTTGCTCCCAGCCCTTACCTTGCACGGGAATATTATATCATGTTGTAATTAATGATATTAATTAGGGGGTAGTATTATGTAAATAAGCTATAATATGTAATCCTCATAGTAAACCTATTCTAATTACAATTATCATTACACACCCTTCGTTCACTTTTATTGTAATAGTTAAGAGATACATAAATTGGTCACCATATATAGTATAAATTCAAAAATACGGTTTGAAATTCACCAAATTCTAATTTGATTAGAAAATTGAATTCAATCTGACTGCTATCGTGATTGAAAACTTTGAAAAAACGGATTCAAAAACGACTTTAAGTTGATTCTGTTCGAATATCGTCACTATTATTCGAACCCGGTACAAATATATAAATTGTTTTACACTAGGATCTCTTTTAATGACACCAAACTTATAATAACAACTATAAAAAATAACCTAACTAAAAGCATTCACATCCTATCCCTTATAATTATGTGTGGGGAGTTTGTAAATTATGGGGTGGTGTTGTGAGTGATTGTAAGTGTAAATTATAGGGTGGAGAGAAAAATGTAGTGATTTTTTGTAAATTTGGGGAAATATTTGAGGAACATTGTTTGCCCCTATTTATTTTTTAATATTTGTTGGATTGGTTGTGAGTAGAGGAGAGAAAAAACTGTAATGATAAAAGTATAAAAAATTATTATTTAATTGAACATGAGAGAGAAATGTTGTGTTTTTTAGTGTAATTATAGAGATATGGATGAAGAATGAGATGAGAATACTCTAAATATATATATTCCTATTATCCACTATATTTGTCATCTGTATTGATATTGATTGTATGTATCCCCCCGCACACGAATAAAGGATTATGATCGATTTAAAGGGTCCACAACCCCGTCACAGGTGCTTTTATAAATTATAAAAATAACGATCTACAAAAGCTAGTACTATTTTCAGTTTAAACGTGATTGTTAAAGGCTACTTGATAATATTATAACGTAGTGGGAGACTAGTAGGGCACACATAACACCTTTTCCACCCCATACAATCGACTAATATTGTTTAATAATCATATATTGCTTTGTTTAATAATAAAGTATTGATCCTATCGATTTTCTTATGTCTGGATATGACTCGAATAATAAATATTCATTTTTAGATAGTCTACGGGCTGGTGCTCATGAATCAATTAGCTATGAAATACCATTAACTCTAGTGTATTATCAATATCTTTATGTGTGATTCACTAAGACATAAATTTCCCGTTATTTCTTTTCTTAAGTGTCATGAGTTGAATACATCTTTTCGTTTTTTATTCATTATTCAAGGGTTAATGAGGAAACCAGATATTATATGAGTGAAAGAAGAGACTTATAAATTTGCAATAAAAGATTGAATCTCATTTACTATGTACAAAAGTTAAGAAAAGTTAACATAAGTATTAGACTTTATACCCCAAGAATCCAAGATTGATTGATTAGTCATCATGACTTGAAGTGGGTTTAAAAGATCAACTTTTATTTTGTTCTCTTTGTTTTGCACAAAATATTTACTGGACGCGTTAGATGGTATGATGGCGGGTTTCAGTTTTCAATAGGGTTTCTTTCTAAGAGGTCTGAGGTTTAAATCTTAGCTTATGTAATATGGACAACACCGTATAAGGGGGATTCAAACTTGTGTAATGGGGTGTGGCAAGTATTATAACCATTTGAGAGAGACACCGCTATTACTACGACATGCGTCTTTCAATAAAAAGTAAAGATGGTTTGATGAACTTTTGTTGTTATGAGAAACAATCCCAACCGACGGATAAGTAGCAAATTTGAAACTTGGAACATTCTAAACATATATGTAACAGGTAATGGACTATTATCATATATATTAAATTGCAACTTCTTAGACCACCCGTTATGGGGCGTGGTTAGGTGATGTGGCGGGTGCGGAACACCACCAAGGGGCGCCCTTGGTGGTGGGGCGCGAACCCAATGGTCGTCCAAACGATGGGCGCGATGCTTGGTGATTGTGGGCCCCTCTCTCACACACACATACATACATATGCATATATATAGGGGCGCGGATGGGGGCTTTAAACCATAGTGGGGCGGGCTTTGATGCCGGCTTTGATGCCTCCCGGTGCTTACGTGACGCTGACGTGTCACGGTGAAGGGGTTTCGAAGCCCCTCACCATAGAGGATGGTAAGTGGTTGTAAGGGCTTTACATAGAGGTACAATATGCTTAAGATGTTTTACTCTGTTTTTCAACTTCCATTTGTCCACCTTACAACTTTGCTTTCCACGTGCATGTGTGCCGATCTTTATCATACCTTCTTATGTATTGATGTTACTCATTCTCTTCTTTTCAGAACACACAGATTACTCTTTGTGCGCCACCGCCACTAACATTAATACAAATGAAGAATGCTAATTGATCCTCCGTCCGGTGTCGTTTGATGAATGTGAGGTTTTGCTTATTTGCCAACCGATAATGCTATTCGATTATGTTTCCATCAGCAAGCTTTGATTTGACGTTTCCATCCACGGGCCTACGGTTTGCGAATTGGCAACTGAACTAATGATATTTTTATCTTACTTTGATGCTAACAGAACTAATGAGATTTGCAATCAGGCATTTATAGACAAACACAAGAAAGCTTTGTATGAAGTTTTGGAGAAACTCAAAGCTGGTAAACAATTAAAGTCAACTAATTGTGACTTCACCTTTATCTCAATTTTTTAAGAATTAATTTTTATATCTAACTGTTATTGTTGAATGTGTATAGTTGATGATTATAGGATTTATCTCGATTGTTGTTGCGGGTACAATGTATTAGCACTTTCCCTCCAATCAAAGCATCTTGAATTTTGAATTATATTGTTATTTTTAGACATGATTGTATTGATAATAATCATGCTGATTTGTTGTAGTCAAAGGATGTAATTTAGGAATTCTCTTTGTATATATTATTTGCAATATCAATGAAAATAATCATCTTGGTTTGCACATCCGTTCATACAATGTTGCCATGGGCTAAGAATGATAATGCCAAGAAAAAGGGGTCTACAAGGAGCACTGCAGCATAGAGTTCTCTCTAGTGCCATTGTTACAAGAACGTAACTTAGTTTATCATACTATCCTTGGTTAAACTGTTATATTGATATGTTAATTCTTATTATTGACAGCGGAATGTGCTTATTGTAACCGTGGGCGGGTTGTATTAATTGCACATACTCATCTTCTTTTTAGCGGTTGTATACGTTGTATGCATCGATATTAGAATAGCTCTCAGGAGATTAAAGGTACATTAGATTTACTAGCATATTGTCACTTTTTTTAATCCATTTTATATTTGTGATTATAAAAGTAGGTTTAATGTTATGTGTGCCCTTTAATTTGTATAGCCGAGGGTGGAAGCAATAGGAGGAGACATTATCCCACGACTACGAATTTCTAATGGTAATATTACTTTTATCGACTTTTTGATAAAATAATTAAATAAAGGAAATCCCATTGTTAAATTTATGGAAATTGCAGATCCTTCACAATTTCGGCTCACACATGAGACATTTATCGTGAGAGCACGTACGAGTTTTGGACTCGAATATCCTGATCTTCTTTTATATTGTAAGTAGGGGTGGCAAATATGACCCATTGGGTTGAATGAGTTGTATCACAATGTATATATGGGTCACAATAGATCAAACTAAAAAATCATAACTCGAAAAATAAATCAAAAAGTAAAAAAGTAAAAGTACTAAAAAGTTTCCTCCGTTTAACCTGGGAAATTTCAACCTGTTTTGACCCGTTTCAATCAATTTCTTTTTTTAGTTTGACCCATTGTGACCTTTATATACATTGTGATACAACCCATTCAACCCAATGGATCACATTTGCCACCCCTAATTGTAAGTTGTCATGGAATTTGCTAAACTCTTGATGCCCATTGACACATATCGGGCTATAATATGCATATTTTATGCTATATTTTCTCCTCATGGTAGTTGTTTTTTTATATGTAGCGTTGGTTCTTCTGTCAATTTTTTGGTCCGTTAGTAAGTCCGATTATATGACTTTTGCTAAATTGATTCATAAATGTGAGACTTTGTTTATTTTTCTTTCCCTGTAACTATTTGTTTATATTAATACAAATATAAGATAGTAAAAGATTGATTTTTTTTATTTAAGGTAATATATTATATTATTATAAATTGAAGAGTAATTGTTATATTATTTTCAAATAAAAGGATCCAATTACAATAAAGAGGCAGGTAAGCGGGCAACAAGCTGCGCCGCCGCCCCATTTTGAATGGCAAAACCGATCCTACTGAAAACAAAGTTATCGTTCTTCGGCGTCATGAGTTACTGTGCACGACCCGCTGAACTTTTTTTAGAAACGTAGCAGCGTCAGGGGCAAGAGACCCAAATGTGTCAAAAGCAAAAGGAATGAAGGCGTGTTGATTCTCCACACACGCCTTTTCGTGCTTAGCAGTTTTTCCTGCTTCTGTCTTTAGCACGGCATGCCTAGCAACAAACCCGGTGTCCCTAAGCCCGACAAGAGGGGACACCCCAGTAAGGTCCACACAAGCATGCTTCCCCCCCCCCCCCCCCCGCCCACCCAAACACAAGAATGTCCTCTGGTCGGAGAGTAGACCTTCCTTCACGTGGATCCGACAAGAAATTCACAGGAGCCTCTTTTCTTGCGGAGATTCCCGCCCATTTTAACACATCACAAAGGACATACCTGACCAAATCATGTCTATATTTAAACCCGGGGAGTTCTTTGCAATGAACCGCGTGTTCACCAAAATTATCTAAACAAACCTTACGACAGACCGGGCATGGCTCATCAACTGGGAACAGGGGGATCATTAAACGATATTTAAGAATGGCACGGTACTCCATTGCTGGCATGTGCTGGCCTAACCCTTAGATTGGGGTGACAGTCAAAAAGCCTTGAGCATGAGGAGCCTAAGACATTCTAATACCTCTCTTTGACGAGAGGACATGTGACACCCGGCTAAAAATTAGCCTAAATCGCGACTAATATAATCTCTATTAGCGATGAAATTTCGTCATTATGAGAAAAACTTTCTTTATTAGTGATCTAGACGTTTCAAATTCAACAAAAAGTGCAAAAATCGCCACGTAACAAGCCTGACGTGGAATAACCTCGGGTAATGAGTCAAAAACTAAATAAATCATAAACGTGTCTAAATGATCTTGAAAAAATTAAAATACATATTAAAGTAGTCGAGACAATGTATAAATTTAATTTTAGAAGGCTTGAATCGCAAAAATTACAAAATAAGTAACCCGAGTGTCGGTGGACGACCCGGTAAGGACCCAACGTCAACAATTTCCAAAAAAAAAATTAGTTTCTTAGGCTTGTAATATCTAGAATCCAATTTCGTTCAAAGTCTGACAAAAATTATTAGAAACGGGATTCAATTGATTAGCTAAAATTCGTTAGAAGTTAAAACGGAAACTTAAGATTATTGTTTAAATACCCACTAACAAACCCAACCCAAAACCATCCCACCCATTGTTTCTCTCAAAACCATTTTCAATCATTAAGCCTAACTCAAGACATGTGTTGGAAATGGTAGATGATGACAAGTGTGCCTATGTTGATCCACACCCTCCACCACACCAAATAGACTACCCAACTCATCACACTACACTCATCTCTCTTTCTCCTTTATATCTCACGGCACACACACACACAATTCACATGCACACACATTCAAATTTCAAATCACAAACACACACTCATATTCAAGTAAGATCAAGATCAAAAGAAGATCAATTAATCTAGGAAGAGATTAGGAGGGAAAAATCACCACATACACATCCACTACACATTCAATCTCGTTTTCAAATCATCAAGCACAACAAGTCAGCTTTAAATTAAGGTTGATTACTAGATTGAAATACATAAGATTAGTTGTTTTTGAGTTTAATTGAAGCTTGAAAGTTTGAAAATATGGATGGTGATATATGTATGTGTTGACCGTATGTATATATGTATGTGTAAGAGGGAAGATCAAACCCATTTACACATACATATGTTCATCTTAAGAATCATATATTGATTGCTAAGTTTGATTGTAAGTGTTGTTGAATCTCTTAATTATTTGATAAAAACTTGATGTTAGGATTCAATATTAGAATGGATTTGGATTGATTATTGATCAATTGTTTGATAATATGGACATGGATATTGTGAAATTGTTGTTAGAGATAATCAAAACTAGAGTATTATCATAAGTGGAAAATTTGGGGATTTTTGGGTTTTGGATTAGTTATGGATTTTGGATGGATTGATGAATCAAAAGTGTTATGGGATAACTTAATTTAAAATAATATAGGTTATATGCTAGAATTAATAGTAGAAACTTGAAAATTAACCAAAGATTGGTAAAATTACTAATTAAGGAAACTTTAATTTAAGAAAAGTTGAAATTTGGATTTTGATGTGAATACTTGTGATGAATGTGATCAATATGTTATTAATAACAACTTTGAACTAAGATATGGTGCATGATTAGAAGCATTGATTAGTTAACACTTTAGTTAAAATGGACTACAACTTACTAAATAAAGAAACTTTGTTGAATTGAAAGAACAAAATTGGATAGGACACTTAGGATGCATGAAACCCTATTAGAATTGTACTTAATCAAAGTGGAAAGATTGAATTAGATAGAATTATCAAAAGTTAAAAGTTACTACAAAAAGAAACTTTGTTAGTTAAACACTTAGAAAATTCATATTTTGATTTATTAATTAACTACTTGAACTTATACATATATGATATGATGATTTGAACCTGGAAATTTAGGCATTAATATGATATTTTTTCATATAAAAATAACAAGCTTAACTAGTAACATTGTTAAGGTAATCTAAAATACGAACTAGGAACCGAAAAACTCAATTAAAGTATCTTATGAACATATATAGTCAAAACTGCTATTTATGATAAATTATATGTTATTATATGTGTGTTTAGTTCATATGATGATTAGTATAGACTTGTGTAATTTATTTGACTCGTCGGTAACCTAAACGGTCGAAAAACGGCTTTTTAAGCAAAACCGACACAACTATTAGGGACTGTTTTAGAACAGCCCCTAAAGTGTTAAAATACCCATGTATAACATAAGTTAATACATGAGAAAAGGACAGGATGATAAAACTTAGTCCTAAAAGGTTCGTGTCGCGAAAACCGACACGAAAACGTTAAAATGTTGCTATTTTAAGAAAATATTAACAAAAATGAAAATAATATATTTTCACAAGTAAACTTATAAAAACTTGATTAATATTTATGTAACAAGTATTTTTCATAATTTATAAGTTACATTTTAAACGAAAAACCGAATTAACGCATTAAGCATAAAACCGACAAAACCGACGAAACCATCAAGTTTTGTGAAATATAAAAGATTAATATTTTCTTGAAAAATTCAGGCAACTGAATCTTAAGTTATTTTCTTATATTTTAGTTGTTTATTAATTAGTTTAATTAATTAATAGCTAACGGAAAACCGAACTATGTGTACTCGCTTATGTGTTTATGTGAATACTAGAATAAGACTTATAAAATAAAAAGGAGTTTTGTATAAAAACTAAATCAAGTTTTTATTAATAAAATGTGTTCTAATATAGGACACGAGATTTTCGGAAAAGCTACAAGACAGTGAGTTTCTCTATCGAACCCCCCCCCCCCCTCGATTTTAACTGGAAATGTTTTTAAAACGATATTTAATTGTGTTTTGCTGGAAAAGCATATTCTTCATTTCATATTAGTTTCATTGATGTTTTCTTTAAAAGGCATTTTATTTTACAAATTGGTGTATAATGCGGGATGAGTCTAGTTGGCTAAATAACTGTTAACCGAATTAGTAAGGGCACAGAAATATGGATAGATCTATCGGGGTGACGCCCCCCACTTTCATTCGCATTGGGTTAAAAGTGGGTATATTTTGAGTATGGTATATTTCGAGTTATCAACTGAGATGTCATACGCAATGTTGTATTCTTTGCTCGTCTACAACAGCTCAATTTGTTTAAGAAATGAAATGCCTATTGATTTGTGATGTAATGACGATAGATCTTTACACACGGTTGGGTGTTATAATGGTGGTAAGCCATTATACACGGATATTTTGGATATAATTCGAGGTGTAGTGACTATTACACCCGAATTGATATCGGACTTGTTAATTATTTGGATTATGTTTTCGATTCATATATATATATAGACTATTTTTTATATAATGGAAAACTCACCAACACATTGTGTTGATCGATATTTTAATATGTTTTTCAGGTAAATAAATGAAGTATGGAAGCTTCGCGAAGAGTGCGGGAAAAATGGTGACGTGTGTTTGAATGAAAAATGTTGACTTTATGTTGAACTTATAAATTGAATAAAAATCGTGTAATATGACACGTGTAATAACTCTGATGGTCAAATAAAGTTCAACATTCGTTTGAAATATATACTTTAATGTGATTGACTGAAACGACGTCTGTCACCACTCGAAAGACTTGGTCAAAGTCTTCCGCTGTTTAAATTATAATTTTCGGGGTGTGACAGAAGTTGGTATCAGAGCCAATGGTTATAGTGAATTAGAAATTTTGGGGTAAAAATTTCTAAACTATAACCCGTATATTCAAACACACGATTTTCCCTTCTCGCGAAGCAAAGGTATAATCAATTAAGTGATTACATTATTTATTTATTTTTTTAAATAATAATAGGTAAATAAATAAATAAAATTGTAAAGTTTAAAGCTTAAAGTTTTATCTACACAAATATATATATATATGTTATCTACTAGAGATTATTTAGTAGGGATTATGGAACATGATACAAAAGCTTAGTTCACACACTATTATTAAGATTCGCAACATCGACAGTAGGTCGAAGGACCGCCTCCAACGACCTCTGTTGTACCATCAATCGTGCACTACGCCAGTGCCTTTTCTGTGAATCTTAATATTCCTTTTAGAGAAATTATTCACACACACTTGTAGAGCTTAGTTCTCACTTTAGGCTATGTTTCGTCTTTGTACACTAGATCCTTATAAATCGTTGCTAATTAGAGAATAAGGATGCGAACCTATCTCTCCAGATTCTCATGATGTGTAACTCTGTTAACGATGTTGTTGTTTTAGTTCGTAGAACCTATCTATGGAATACATGTACTTCTAGTAACTCTCTCTTATTACTCTAGTTAGATATCCTATAACTTAGATAATCTGGTAAGAAATATTTGAAAACTTGTGATTGGTGCTGATACGTATTCACACCTATTTAGTAGTTACTTTAGTAACTCTAAACAAGTACCATAATTTTGCATTATCACGATAATATTTTGGGTTGATTTATTGATTATTATGTGTTGTGAATATTTCCTATATTTATTCACACGTCTTCAATAATTAATAATGACCCTTGTCTATTTATGTTATTCGAAAATAATAGTAAACCACCCAAAATAAGATAAACCCCCGCCTTTAGAAGATCTAAGTTATCGACCTTCTTTGAAAAATTAGTTCAACAAGTCACATAATACATTAACGCCACAATGAAGCAACAACCAAGGACGTAGTGCAAATAAAGACACAAGCAATGGAGCTACTATT